>NW_010549446.1:0-17482 GCF_000687285.1 Phaethon lepturus | reverse complement strand
TGCTGAGCATCTCCGGAAAAAAAGCCGTGCAGAAAGTAACTAGGGCGCTGTTGTCTTTTATGGCGACTAATGAAACGTAGCAAACCGGTAAGGAGATTTAAATTAGCTTGGATTATTCATTGAGCTGATGGCAACCAGCTTAAACAGAATACAGTGTGCTGCAACCAAGATAGCAAGCAGGCAGAGGAGCGCAGGGGCTGTTAGAGAAAGCCAGCTCTAAAGTTGAGATGGTCGTTGTGAAATAAAGTGCAAGTCCTGAAGAACTCAAGTAAAAATCTGTGAATAAGATCTAATGGTTGTTTTAGAACCAATAGAGGGAGCACCACATTCTTTTTTATTTTTTAAATAAAGACATCATGGTTTGCAAAGTTCTTGGAGATTTACTTATAATGCACACATACACACATTGGCTGACAGCTTTACTTCTTTGAAGACTGAGAATAGACTTGGACATTAATAGTACAGTGTGTGAATGTTTGTTGGTTTTACTTTGCTGTAATAATTGTTTTTTTAAAAACATTCTCCTTGAAGCCAACATGTCTCGAGAAACTGGAAGTGAAGCGCAGCAGTCTCAAGGTGCTGAACAGTCACAGAGTGGTACCAGTTCCTCTTCCAGTGGGTCACAGAGTACTAGTCAGTCTTCCTCAAGTTCTGGGACCCTCAGTTCTTTGGACACTGTTCCCACTCAGGAGCTTCCATCCATCCCTGAGGACCAGGAATCTGAAGAGCTTGTTTCTCAGCCTTGGGGCCGACTCTTTGCACTTGGAAAAGGCTTCAGCAATTGTGGTATGTGCATACTGTAATAAACTTCTTGGTTCATTTGTAGTACCTCAGAAAAATTTTGAGCAGCTTGGTAGAGAGCAGTGTCTTTTCATTTTCAAATTAAGTACAAGCAAGTTTAAGTACAAGCTTGGAACTTCTGTTTTATGCTGTACTACATGCCCGTGTTTATACTGAGTACCCAGATACACAGCTTTCATAGACTTAGAGGAATTCTGAGGCATTCATGTTCTTTGTTACTTGTTTCATTTTTCCATTTCATAGTTAATTTTTTTTATGTATCATATAAGTCTGTATTGCTGAAGGTGAACTGAAAACTCTACTATTACTAAAGAGGGTAAAATTATTAAAATATTGTACAAGGTATTGATAGTGTATGGTGCTTGTCTGAATTAAGACAAATAAACTTGATTGCATAGGAAGAACCTTGTCTTTGTTATCCTACTTGCTACCATTTGGCATCATTCTGTAGTGCCATAGTTAATAACTTTCCACAATTTTGTGTTCTCTTTCTGCTTTACTTCCCCCTCCTCTACAGACTGCGTGAATGATGAATACTGGTTTGGAAGAGACAAAAGCTGTGATTATAGTTTTTCTAAGTTAGGATTGTCTGAGACTGGCTTCTACCAAAACTATAGCAAGAAGCATTTCCGAATTTTCAGGGTAGGTGCTAAAAAGGTTAACTGTCTTTTTCTGTCTTGGCATAATTGAAAAAGATTGACTTTGGCAGGGGTGGATCCTAAAGAAATCAAAGTTTAAGTACTTTCAGTGTTGACACCTTTAACAAGACTCTTGTCAATGCTCCATTAACCTGATTTCCTGAGCCAAAAATAGTAATTTTCTATAGTCTGTCATGTCTTTACAGCAAAGTAAAATAATTTTTTCCCTACTGTTATCTTTCCCCCCCTTTTTTTTTCTCTTTGAGGAAATGGGTCCAAAAAATTCTTACGTTGCCTACATTGAAGACCACAGTGCAAACGGAACTTTTGTTAATAGAGAGCTCGTTGGAAAAGGGAAGAGGCTTCCACTGACTCACAACTCTGAAATTGCACTGTCTATACAGACTAATAAGGGTAAAATGTACTATAACATAAGTAGGTTCCTCATGTGTTGACCAAGAGGTCATTTCTGCAGTGATTGGAATATGTTTGTTCCAAGCTGAGCTTCTTCATGAGTGCTGTTAAAATACAGCTATGAATTAATGTTTTAGTACTTGCATAAAAATTATCCATATCCACCTCAACCCGGGGAAAAAAAATTAAAAGAAGCTGCATCAGGAACCACCTTACTAAAGTATAAACTTTTATAGTTGTTTTCCTAGTTTTGAAACAAACATTTTTTGAAAAATTTTTGTGCTTCAGTAGCTGTGTATGTGGTGGTGGGAGCAGGGGAAACAATTCAAGGGAAGTTGAGAAAACCCCAGGTACTTACCAGATGCTGCATAATAAAAAACCCTTTTAAAAATTAGCAGGGTTGGGGGTTTGTTTCTTTCTCGTTGCTTTTCCACTAAGATGCTCCCTTCCTGATTGTCTCTTCTGTTTGTTCCTGCAGTGACATTGAAATGCTTGCCTATTTTGTCCTTAAACGTGGTTAATTGATTAAGCACTGTTGTGAAGTCAGTTTTCGGTAATAAGATCACCTTGCTAACATATAGCTGATGTAATTTATAGCATCAACTTGTTTATACATTTGTGTTTTGCTTCTAGCAGGCAGCATTTTCTTAGTAATGTTGCTGACTATAAAAGCTCGGGAAGCATAGTTTTTTGTTTGTTGTAACAAAATTTTAAAGTTAATAATGGGAAAATGATCTCCACTCATCTTCCTAGTGTTTGTATTTTCTGATCTTATGGTGGACGATCAGTTGGTGTTTCCTAGAGAATTCAGAGAGAAATATATCATGTCAAAGACTTTGGGAAGGTAAGCATCCTTCTTTCCGCAGTATTAAGGGTTAATTTTGTTACCATTTTCAGTACCTTGTGCTGGAATTATTACCAGTGTTAACTGAGCTGCTGTTTTAAAAAAAAAAAAAAAAAAGAAATAACACCTGAGTAAACCTGTTCTTTACAAAAGCTTACACAGGAATTTTGGCTTTATTCCTATAATTGGCCTGGGTTTTGTAGTCTACCATTAATTGTGAAACCCATTTTTTTTTTTCTCTAAAAGAGAATACATTCTTAAGAAGTTTTTAAATTTTGTATAATAATTTACTCAGTTATTGGAAGTAGAAGGAAGAGCTTTATGTAAGAATACAGCTTTCTACAACATCACTGTTAAGGCCTTCAGACAGAAGGGGAAAGGACGGTTTTCAGGAAAAAGGAGAGAGGCTATCTTAAGCAGAGGCTATTTTTTCATCTTTTGGGAAAAGATGGCCACTGAAGAATTTGGAGGAGAATGAGTGGAAACAAATCCAAGTGCAAAATACAAGGATTTCTTTCTGTAACACAATTGCTACTTAGTAAAAATAAAAGTATTGTCATACCTATTCTTCAGATTTGTGCAGTCCAGTGTTCAGAGAACTCTTCGCTAGGTTCTCTTCTCGTAAATGCATCTGTGTGATGGAAATGCTGACAGAGCTTTTATTTTTTTTTAATCCTTGATATTCACTGATACCCTTTGTACAAACAGATAACTTGGTCTACATATTTACTCCTGCATTTTTTTAATGGCTGGCCCTTGACATCACTTGCCATTTAAATAAACTTCCTAGCTATTGAATGCTTTCTGAGAAAGTTTTGACAACATGGCATATTCAGAAGTCGAGAAAGCAGCAGCCTCAAATTGTGTGTAATCCAATGCTTTCATTTGTCTATACTTGGTATGCGGATTTTTGAAAGTATTTGTACGCATTAACATAGCTGTGCTTTTATGTTAGTGGTGCCTGTGGAGAAGTCAAACTGGCATTTGAGAAGAGCACTTGTAACAAAGTTGCGGTAAAGATAATCAATAAACAGAAGTTTATGGCAAGTGGTATTAGAGAGGCAGTAAGTATTTTTGCTTGTTTGTCTGTCTTTTGGCCACCTTGCAGTGGTCCTGGAATATTTGGTAACCTCTCTGACTCTTCAGCTCCCAACTAAAGAGGACTTTCTCACTTAATGTCTTCTGTATCTAATTTCAAAATGCCTTTTGATCTTATAGAATCTATAAAATTCTGTGGAAAATGCTTGCTTTTATTCTTTGACCACGCTTCATTATGTTCATAATTTAGGACTGTTTGTTAATGTGTATATACAAAGGGTGGTGGAGAGTTTTGTGGGGTTTATCTCCTAAAATGCATCAGATAGGTACATCATAACCAGTGGAGTCTGACTAAAAATTTACAAACTCTGCTAATTTTTTTGTATTCTCCATCATAGTACTTTTTAATAAATTCATATTACGCTTTTTGGGAAGGGCTTTTTATGTATCTAGTCCTGCAGCGGAAGCCTGAATTTGAAGAAGAACAAGCCAAGTGGCTGTACTCCAACGTGAGAAAGAGATCCAAGCAACTTCTTATCTATTACTTTAATTTTACATAAGGGTATAGGATAAACTTTGAAGAAAAAGAGAGTTAGAGGCAAAAGTGCATGGAGGAAGGAGTTATGTAAGTTGTGCTGCTCTGGATTTGCTAAAGTTAAGTCAAGTTGGATTAACCTTATTAATTTCTTTGATGAGAAAATGGACTTCAGAGCACAGATACAATATACAGAATCTGTTCAAACTGACAAAGTATTTCATTAGGTGTATAGGAACTACGACTTTTGATCTGGAAAATATTTTTGTAACGACAAAAATTCTAAGGTGGCAAGGGAGCTGGCTGAGGAAAAGATGCCAGGAGGCGTCAGTGGGAGCAGAATTAGTTACTAGTGGATGTTTTGAGAATTTGCCTTGAGATTAGTCTTCTGTACTACAGTATGTAGAGATCATGGCACAAAGAGTGGGAATATACCGGTTCAACTCTTTGGCACTGACCCAAAGCCTCTGTTGACAGAAAGGAAGACTGCAGTATCATGTATGAAGAACTGATACTTTTGTATGCTGGAGTAATAGAAGTTAGGTAATGTTCAATAGTGCAAGATGGTTGCACTATTAAACATGGTGGTTGCATTTCAAAATCAATGACAATTTCTGCTATAATCTACACTTTTCCTAGTTCTGAGGAGGAGGTAGAGTTACTTGCAGATGAATATGTGACATCAATGTGATTGAAAATTGCAAAAAGCAATTTTGCAACATTTCTAATAAAGATTAAGAAATGCTGTTGTTATAATTACTAAGAAATAGGACTTCATCTGGAATGTTGTATACTGATTTTATCATATGTGTTCAAAGATGATTGATTTGTATTGGAAGAAGAGCAAAAAAAGAACCTGGGTTGACTTAATGAGTTGAGCCTAAGTCACAGATTAGAAGAATCTGTTTGTCATCTTGCAAAATAAAGCCTAGGATAGTAGCATTTAATTTTAGGGTTAGCCCATATGGAAAGCATCTTGGGGGGAGGAAAGCCGCTTAAAGGACAATAGCGATATATACTTGCCAAGATCTTATTTTTTTCCTAGTTTGGAAATTAGGTGGAGATTTCTAACCTGCAGTGAAATGATATGTCTGGAGCAATATCTTGCTATGGATAGTGAAAGCAGACTGTTAATTTAATTCACTGGAGGCACCTGATCAGTTTATGGAAAAAGATTATATGTTATAGTTAAAGTAGCAAGGGACATGAAACAATGGCTTTTCTGGTATTGTCTCTCATTTCTGATGTGTCTTATTCCAGAACAGCACTGTCTTACCCAATATGATATTTGATTCTTTTAATAGAACCCAGCTTTTAATATCAATACAGAAATTGAAATTTTGAAGAAAATAGATCATGTGAGTGTTACCGTACATTTTTATTCCTTTTTGCTGCCTGCTGTACTTCTGTAGTTTACTGACCTTAGTGTAGTAACTAAAGATCAATTTTATCTGTTTAGAAAATATGTCAAAGGATGCATATAATTTTTCTTGTAAATAAGTCTACTGAACACTTCTTTTTTCTTTTAAGTATACTGTGTCTTTACAGGTTTGAGATTTTAAAACCTTGAGTAACTGAGATGTAAATTTGAGAAGAAACTTCACAGGAGAAGTTTCAACCTGAACCACCGTTGTAGAAATGTTTCCTTGATGTGCGTTTTTGTAAATACTGCCAGATAACCAAATATAAAGATTAATTCCACTAGCAGTTTTTTCAATTTTTATCCCCTCTTTCCCCTGCACCCCGCCCTCACAAAAGGCATTCTTCTGCTTTTGTTAATTAGAAAGTTTGCATAGCTTAATGAATGTTCTCTTGCTTCCCAATGTACTATTGTATATAAAGAAAACAATGAGGGTATTGTAACTCACAACTGGAAAAAATAAGGATACTTGTTGAGCTGTAGTCACCACAGGAGTTGCATGTTTTTGTGTGTGGAGGTGCAGGGGACAAGACAACAGACTTGAACATTAAATGTTTGCTGAAGTCAGTTGTGTTAAGTGTTAGTTTAACTGGCATGGTTGAAATCATACTGAAATAGAACTTTGGGATGATGAACTGTTGATAATGTTAGTTTTTACAAATGATTCTACCTTTTTTTTTATGTGTCCATTTGTGTTCCCTTTTCTATTAGCCTTGCTTAATCAAGATTAAAAACTTCTTTGAAGCAGAGGATTACTACATTGTTTTGGAACTGTAAGTAACTTGTTTGAAAGTAAATGCATAAAATGAAATGTTTTGCATAGCCACAAAGAATGTATTTTTGAACTCTGAGGGTTTTTTCTTTGTTTTGTTTTTCTTTTGCTCCACTGTTCTCTGAAACCTCTGTAAAATTAGGAACTAGGATAACCAGGAGAGTAATCCTTTCACGTTTTGAAGGCACTTAATGCTTGGATAGTTGCCTACTATGCTGCTGTCGTGGATTGCTGCTAATTTTTTGATTTTGAGCTCATACAAGGAGGCTGGTCAAAAATCTTGTAACAACTCACAGTGAAGACTCAGGAGATTAGGCCTAATTCAGCAGTGCATATGCTGTGTTTAGGACATTGCTCACTCATTTTCAGAAATATATTCCTTTTCTGTAGCTGAAATAGCCAAATGGTTTGGTCTCAGTCTTGTCTAATGAGATGAATCTTTTAGAAGTAATATATTGACTTGTTACCTGCATTTGTTTTAGGATGGAAGGAGGAGAATTGTACGATAGAGTGTCAAGGCCAATCAAGATGAAAGAAGCTACCTGCAAGTTGTATTTTTATCAGATGTTGCTGGCTGTAAAGGTACATAAACATGAATTCTACCAAGAAAAATATGGTTATGCATAGGAATGTCAGTCAGATTAATTTTTCTGTTATCTGTCACTTTTAAAACCCGTGCAAGTAATCAGCACAGTGCTCTTAACAAGTTGGGTTAAACATGGTTCTTTACCTCAGTGCAGCCAAAGAACATTCAAACACTCTTACTTATTAAAAACAGGGACTAAAGTCATAATACAGGCTGTACTCATTGATGGCAGGATTATCATGTGAGACTTTTAGTAGTGTGTGTGGGCAAAGAGTCATCAGCGTAGTAGCCTTCAACAAAATTAGTGATCAGATGCTTTACTATGCATGCCTGAATAAGCATTTCAATTCAGCAGACAACTGACTAAGACTGCCTTAACAGATCTCAAATACCGAATATTGAGTCCTTAAACAAATTTCTTCTAAATACATGAAATGGTAAGCATATTTCATTAGTAAGTTCTGCAGGATTGTCTTCTACATCAAACTTCATTGTCTGGACCTGAATATGCTTTCAGATCAATTATTTTCCTTTTTTCTTTTGACTCAACTTTAATATCTTGCAACTGCCAAAAATAGAAACTTAATAGTTGTTCTGTAGTAGGTACTAATAAATAATAAACCTAGAATTATTTTCCTCATTAGTGAGTAAACTATTGCATTTTTCCCCAATTCTCTTTTTTGGGACAGCTGTTCATATAATAAGTGGTGTCATTACCTTCTACTTCATAATGATACTATGTCTTCAGATATAACAAAGAAAATCTTCCCTGTAAGTGTAAATGTGGAGACATCTTTAGTACGTATTTTGTACCACTACTTAGAAACAACATTGTTCCTAGTTTTAACACAGACTTGATTGTATCTTAATATATCAGTCATGTATGACTGAACTTTGATTCTTGCTTGCTGTCAAACATTCCCCTAATTAAGCTAGAGTTCTATTCTCAGATTTGGAGCCAGTAGAAAACTGGATAGTAGAGTTCAGAACTACAGATAACGAACAGTTCTACACTTGCCTTAAAGAAGTAACTTTTTTCAAAATCTTTTGCATATTTAACCTGATGTTTGTTTTGTATTTCCTCCTTACTTGGTTCTCCTAGTTGTACCACCAGGTTTTTTAACCTTTTTTGAGCCTCCAGTTCTTTGACTAAGCTGTTTTTAAAATCTGTCTACTGTTACTCACCAGTGTGAGGACTGTTGCGGTGTGGTGAACTTACTGTCTTTGCAAACTGAAATGTGGACTTGTATTTAAGAAGGAATGATCACACAAAAATAATGACCAAAAGGAAGGAGAGGGAGATGGAAAACTGGAATTCCTACAAAGGCAACAAAGCATTTTGTCTTCCTTAGTTCTGTTGCTTTTACTGAGATGAAGAAAGAAGTATAGCTTTCCAGTCAATGGGAAGAATGGTACACCTTGCCAGGTCTACAGACTGTGCTTGCATTGAGATTTGACATTTGAAGCATAATGGTTTCTAAGGTTGGGGTTTTTTGTGTGTGTGTTTGTTTTTAAGAAGAGAGAGTCATAAGCTGCGTAGCTTTAAATGCATGCCTCTTACACAACCATTTCAGTTATCCAGCCATTGCTATATGAAAAAGTGGAAAGCTTACCTTTAAAAAAATTTATAGTCTGTTTTTCTTTGATTGTATATCTGTATATATCTAGTATCTTCATGACAATGGAATTATACACCGAGATCTAAAGCCAGAGAATGTGCTACTTTCATCTTCTGAAGAGACATGTCTTATAAAGGTAAGGAAACTTACATTTTTTTCTTGTTCATTTAGCAATTTTGGAGTATTCCTTCCCATTCTTCTCAATATTTAGTTAAACATAGCAAAAAAATATTACGGAATTAGTCACAGAAACTATGAAGTAACTTAAAACATTGAGCTTTTTTTTTTCTCTATAATTTTAATTTTGCTTTTGTGGATATTTCAACCCATACACTTAATTAGAAATGTTGTGCTTGTATAGCATTTAAAATCGAGTACACAACTTCAAATGTCGATACTTTTTTTTTTTAATAAAAACTAAAATCTTGAATTACAGACAGCATTTCCACAAATATCCAGGCTGTATGGTGACAGACTTTTTTTGTTGTTCTTTTGTGGGTTTTTGTGGGGAGGTTAGGGTTGGGGGGGGGGAGGGGTTTGCTTGTCTCTTTTTTCCAGATAAATCATTGAATAGATTTCCATGCTAAACTGCTTATTTTCCAAGTAATCTCTTCTAATAAGCTACAATTCCTTTATTCTGTGGTTGTCCATTTACATCCAAATCTAAGACTACTTTTTGCTAGTGCAAAATGTGATCCTCTGTCATATTTCTCCCTACTCTTCCTCTCCTGTTCTCAGGTGTTGTGTACTGAATACTTAACAATGCTTGGGGTAAATTTTGTTCATAGTCATGTACTGGAACTGACTCGGAAGGAAGAAACTTAGTATTGCCTCCTGATGTATATTGACAATAAGATATGTTCTAGTACAATCAATCCCAATATGTAATGTGGTGTTACCATTTTTAAATACAAGATTACAGATTTTGGACAATCCAAGATTCTTGGAGAAAATTCTCTTATGAAAACATTATGTGGTACTCCCACGTATCTTGCTCCTGAGGTTCTAAATTCACTTGGGACTGCTGGATACAGCCGAGCTGTGGACTGCTGGAGTTTAGGAGTTATTCTTTTTGTATGGTAAGATACTGTGTAGATTATGTGAAGGTATGTAAGATACCTTCATTGGGTAGTCATTGACATACATGGCTCGAGACTTGGCAACTTCGGTATATTTATTAGGAAGTGAAAGTGTGTTTAGAACTATGTAAAAGATGCTATGATAGCACATGCTTTAAAATGTGTGATTTTAGTGTTTCATTTATTTAAAACTATATATGTATAAAAGACGCTATGGTAGCATGTACTTTAATATGTGTGATTTTTAGTGTTTAATTTGCTATGACAAAATCTGTGTTATTTAACTTGTTTTCTTCTTTTATATAGTTTGTGTGGCTATCCACCATTTAATGAGCAAAATACACAATTATCTCTGAAAGATCAAATCACTCGTGGAGAATACACGTTCATTTCAAAAGAATGGAAGCATGTATCAGACATGGGTATGACTCCATTACAGTGGGTAGCAGAATATCTAGTTCTTTTCTTGTATTTTTTTTTTTTTCCCTTTAACTTCCTTTCAGCTGTATGGCACATTGCATGTTGATATGTTTAGTTTTTAAAGTAGTGTCTTAAAAATGGTTGTGGGGGTTTTTTTACGTTCAAAGTTGAAGCATTAGAAAAAGCAGATACATTTTCATCAAAGAGATTTCTTAGTAATAGTTAGCTTTATTAACCACAGAAGTATAGCATCTGTGGGAACATACATCTTTTTTTCCTCTTTTCACTTTTTCTTCTGACTTTACTAAGCTGGTCTACAAACTTTGCCTTGCTTGAAGATTCTTCAAGCATTGTACCAAAACTGCCAGGAATTTAAGGGATATAAGTTAGAATTCCAAGAGAGAAATGTTAAGAGTAATTTCATGGTGCTAGTATTTGAGCTTAAAATATCAGCCACAACTGTGGAATCAAACTAGAGTTTGGCCCATTCTAAGCTAAATAGTCTGCAAAACTAATTGAGTTTTTGCATAGCAAACTAAAATGATAGTTACTGTCTGCATGCTTTTCTTCTTCAGGTCATTTTATATGCACAAAATAATTGTAGTATTTTCCTTGGATACTTCTTTGTATGTGCAGAGGAGTTTCTACTAAATTATGTGATCATTGTTTTTCTAAAACTTACCAAATATAACTCCTTCCTGAATTATCTGAAGCTTATTTGTAAGCCAGACGTGTATGAGAATGAGAAATGAGAAATTATGTTAAGGTCATACATAGTCCTACTGGTATGTATAGCAGAATAATCAGATACAATGAAAAGGAAATCTTGACAAAATTCCTTTATGGGAGATTTGGAATCATAAAGTATGACACAAATGCAATATTTTTCACAGTATCTATAGAGCAGTTTCCTAATAAAATAGAATTTATGTGATTATGTTGAGCATATATCTGTACATCTTGTCTCTTCTTTCCCATCTTCCCAGATGGATAATCTGCTTTCCAAGACAGTGTAAACCACGAAACTAAATTAAGCTGTCTTTGCTTGTCCACAGTAACACTGAAGCTTTTAGGAAAGTGCTGAACTTCCTGTGTATGCTCAGAACGTAAATTGTGGACATGCTCAGTATATCTACTGGTAATTTTGTATACTGAAAAATTTTGAATCGTGTACATGTGAAGAAAAAATGGTTACAGTCTGCAGCCCTCCCTATGCATAGGAAAAAGGAAACGTGATCTGCCCAGCCAGTATTTTTGGGCATTGTTCTGAAGTGTTACAACATGCATTGTTGCACGTAACTTTGATGTATGCATACTGTAGAACTTATTTTCAGGTAATGAATTTATTGATCATACACCAACTAACTCTTTATTATCTTAGCTCTGGATCTTGTGAAGAAGCTGTTAGTAGTGGATCCAAGCAAACGTCTTACAACAGAGGAAGCCTTAGAGCACCCTTGGCTTCAGGTAGGAATTGAGTCTTAACTCAAGTACAGCAAAGCTGGGTTATTCTGGGGTTAACTTCTTGATGTAAATTCAAAGGCAGTTCAATAGCCTGGATGTTAGGAGGTTTTTTTCATACAGTGTAATTCGCTTCTGCAAGGAAGCAGGGAAGCACTGACTGCTCCGGTTACCAGAGATGTAATGCGTGCCTGCGCCTGCTCCTGTGGAGAATACCATAAAAGAGATACAATGATGGGCAATGAGAGCTTCAATTCTTTAGCTTCATGGGAATAACAACTGTTGTCTCAAATCAGAGCTTAAGTCTGCCTGTCCCTAGGTTGTCTCTGACAGTAACAGCAGAAGAGCAACTGTCATTTGGTGCTTCTCATGGGCATGCACTGCTGCCAGCCTGCCAGCTGGCTATACAGTTTCTGCTAGCAGCTTACAGAAAGAGAGAAAGAAAAGGCCAGATGTTTAGGAATTATTTGTTTTTTTCACTGGCATTGTCAATGACATGTGCGAAGAAGAGCCATTAGATCCCAACCTGTAGGATGACATTAGCCCAAATACTGTAGCCAGCACTTTTCTGTTGCTCACTCTGGTTTAGAGTTATCCATCTTGAACAGATTGCTTCCATGTCTCTGTTGAAAGCAAGATGATCTTGCAGCACCTTGTTGTGTGTCAAAGCCTTTGTGGGATGGAGCCGTCTCTTTCTTGCAGCATACAGAACAGAGTTGCTTCTTTGCTCTCCCAACAAGCAAATGCTGTCTCTGCAGCACACAGATTTTCTTCTTTTCCTGTCCTCCTTATCTTTTTGTCTTGCAATGGCAACTAGATTCCCTGTTGTTTTCAGTGTATTTATCTTCTTGGCACCTGTCCCTGGCAAAGCCTTCATTAGCTCCTATCCCTCCCTATTGCTGCTTTTACAGCATGGTATGCCGTCTTGGTCCTTCAGTTCCGTGGTCCTTTTCAGCTGTTGTTGCTGCTATTTGTAGCCTTGCCCAATGCTGTTCAGTGCCTTTTCCCACCCTAAACACAGCTTTGCTTGATCTCCCTTTTTATTCGACTACTTCTTTGCCCTCCACCTTGTCATGAGGTCTTCATATGTCGGTTTTACCTTGCCACATCACACGCTCTTCTGCCAGAGAGAAAAAGGAATCAGTAACTTCTTCCTCTCTTCTCCAAAGTGGCCACGCTATCCTTAGTTTTATGTCTGTTGCCTTTTCTCTTTATTATCTGGGTAATGCATCGTCTTAGGTGTCCTGTTTTCGGCTAACAGCACTGCAGCTCACATGACTTCATACACCCTCTCTACACAAGCTGAAGGCATTTCTCAGCCTTGACCAATTTCATTACCTCCTGATGCAGCCTGACCCACGCTAGAATGTGTTTTGTAGCTAACTACGTCAGGACCCTTGGCAACAGCTATAAGAATAGCTGTCTCCTGTATAGGAGAGCTTTTTGTTTTCTTGGTCTCATGATCTTTACATTGTCATGTAATAAAGGTGGCTCAAAGCAGCTTCGGTCCTTGCCAACTAGTGTAATTCTGTCAGACTAAATCCACAATGTCTCATTTGATGTACCTTCAGTAACCTGTTTTCAGGTAAGGGAGAAGGACTCCGATTCTATAATTTGTCCAGCTGGAAGAAGGCGTTTCACAGTTTATATGTGTACTGTTCTGTGGTTATTTCACGGATGTTTGACTCTGGATCATGTTTTATAGGCGTTGTAGAGTACTGAAGAGTTCTGCTAAACTAGGTCCTGTTCCAGCCTATCACCTTTAGCTAAAGTAGTGTGACTCCTGCAGTCCTTTCATCTCTGGCCTTTCTGTCAAAACAGCTGTATTTTCTTTGGGGAAGGAAGATGAAACTGACTTTTTTAAGAAAATCAGACTTCAGTGGTCTTAATGGTAAATACCAACAATGAGGTCCTCATGGTCTCTGCTTGGGAACCTGACTTGGAATAGGTAGAGCTTGCAAGTATGTCTGGGTCAACACCGTAGATAAGTGGTTGAGCACAAGTGATAGGTACAGTTCTTTCTACCTCTGTGCCATGCCATCCAGCAAGTTACAAGTCTGTTGCTCTACTTAATGCCAGCTTTTGTGTCACTAATTCTTTCCCACCAGCCAGTTGGCTCCTGCTGGAAGGTGTGGTGCCAGCTCAACAAGCAGAGGTTGACAAACATCTCTATTTTTGTTGAAGGATACTGGTATTAAGCTGCTCCTCTCCATACTCTGGTCCTGCTTCAACACCCTTTGTATGCCTCCATGACCTACTCTGAATTTAATGGTAAATCCTGCATCTCTGGGATTTTTTTCTCAGAAAATGAAGACCAGTCTGCATCTGTAGCTGGTCAGTGCTTTCAAGTTTTTAGATCCGACAGAGAGGACTGCAAAAAAAGCATGGAGTATTCTGCTGAGTAACTTCTTTCAATACTGCCAGCAGTTCCTGCATCCTTTCTGAGACACCTTTTCTCAGAACTCTTTAACATCTGAGAATCAATATGTGTTTTTTAGAGACCAAGTCTGCATTGTAACACAGTCCCACTTTGTCATCTTGTTTGTGTGGGCAGGCAGTGCAGAATCCTGAAGTTTGTTTCTGGCAAGTGTCCAGGACTACTATGTTCTTAATATGATGATTATGAGTAAGTGTCACTTGGTTTGGGAAGGTGATGGTTTCCCTGCCTCCTGTTACAGTTTAGTTAGGTTTGTGAGAGGTAGTCTTTAGGTGGTCTTTCATTAATTTTGGCACTCCAGAAGTGACCACTGGGCCTATGAGCTTTCCTGGATATTTTTGCTTGAGAGGCTGAAGAAAATCACCCAGCCTACCTCTAAGCCAGACAACGGGTTCTATTTACTCATGCCAAGCATAATGCTATTCATATTCCCCCACTGTGAACAGTATCTGGTTTCAGATGCTTAGATAAAGAGCGTAAGAAACAGAGTGGAAGCAAGGGAGTATCACTCAGTGCTCAACAGCTGGCAGCTTCCTGAGACAGAAAATGCATTTGGATGACTGTTTTTATGTCATTAATTTGTCCTAATTATACTGCTGGGCATTCATTCCTGGCTTTTACTACTGTAGTTCTGTGTGTACCTTCTAGATTTGATTAACTCACTGTAGATTCGTACATTTAGATTATAATTCTGAGCAGGAAATGTTATTGATAAACCATGCTACACTGATTTTAAGAATTGCTGATATGCATAATGGGAAAGAGGGAATATATGACGGTGATTTAGACAAGCTAAGAATTTGAGACATTTTAGTATGTAAACTCAAGTTGTTAGCATTTTGATTATATATTCCCTTTAGGGATACCTCTGACTGTTATGTTTAATTTTGAAGACAAAACAACAAGTTTCAGAAAACATCATACCCACAAATCCAAATGTCATTTAGCATTCAGATGATATTCTTTGAACTGTTTCCCTTCATGGGTTGTTACTAAGAGTATCAGTTGTTTATAGGTGATGTACACTGCCTGCTTGCAAGGCCAACATCCAATATGTTCAGTTCCAGACATCACACATATTGAATAATACCACCAAAAAACCTCCTTGAGTCCTGTTACTGTGAATAGTGAGAAGGAGTTACTGGCTCCCCACTCCCTCTTGTGTCGTCTGTAAGTATTGTCTTTAAAAGTTAGTATAGAAAAAAAAAAATAGACACATACTTCATATGTACAGCTAATGCCTGTTAGCCCTCTCTAATGATTTTTGGGTGCACTAGGGAATTTTTCAGATATTAAAAGTAAGTATGTTCTCCAAAGAAAACTTAATTTCTACAGCTTTATTTAAACCAGTAGTGCTTTCAAATTAGTGTTTTTAAATACCTCTGCTGTTTATTCCATTCTTTGCTTAAGTCTAAAAGTTTAAAACTTAGTGGGCTGCTTTAAACCTAAGTACTACTCAGTGGAGGTGTCTTACCTGTATTTACCAGGTACTTAATAAATTAACATTTTTCAAAGGCATATAAACAATTAATTGCTGTTTCTGCCTCTGAAAACTTCATTGGGATCTTTTGAATAGGACAAGATTAGTTCGGTTGCATGCTGAAGAAAAAGTCAGGCGTTTGTTATACAAACGGAAAAATATTTATCTTATCTTATCCATGAACTCAAATGTAGCCACAGTCAACAGGTGACACTGGAAAAGACAGACAAGACCCAATTCTATATAAAATAAACTGCATGTTCCCATTAAAGCCTTTGCGTAGCACTTAAGAACATATTAAAACCAAAAAAAGGAGATACTGCAATACTCCATAGCTTCAGAAAAGAACCCCCTCCCCTGCCTTCACCCAAAAAACCCAGTTCAAATTCCCAATTTGAAATCCTTAAGAGCTCAATGATCCTTGTTTCTAATTTTCTTTAGTAGTGAATGTCCCATTCACTTCTCGAGTTTCCCAATCTTTGCTGTGATAATGGAACAAAATTATACAACCTGTTAGCTTCATTCATTTGTTTAGAATAAATGGTTTTGCTTCTAGATCAGTTGGTGAACACATAGCCACTGTTCAAAGCTCAGCCAAAGGAAATTATATGTATTAAATTGCTATGAACAGCATACTTCATTTAGTCCTGGGAAAGGTTTAAAGACCTGATATCAAATTTGGAAGTCTGTTTTAGGGTTTGCAGGTAATCTATAGCAACCCATTCTAATAAAATTCCTGCAGGAGAAATTGCTGAAACTAGAGAATGAGATTTTCTTTTTTAAAACAGGGAATATACTGTGTCAATTAAATGTCTTGTTTGTACTGATTTCTTGTTCCCTGAGATTGCCCAGCATGTACCAAGAGCTGGTCACTAGCAGCTGAACCAGAATGAGGTTACATGCTAGCTTTTTCTCTTGAAACTTGTCTGACTTTCTGCTGACTAGCATCTCTTAACAAAGGATCGCTGCTGCCCTTCCCTCCTGTGCTGTCCTTCCTTCCTCTTAATGCTTCTGCAGCCAGGCGTGTTTATGCACAATTGAGACTAGTTAAGTCCACTTCTTTCACAGTGCACCTCTCCCAGACACTTTCTCTCCACTAATGGCAGCTTCTGGCTTACCACTTTGAGAATAAATGTAAGTATTGTAAGTAATGTATTTGAGTAAATAGAGAATGAAATGTACCATCCAGTGAACGTCTGCAGAGATATGAATGCTCTATGAATAATATAATATTTGTTGATAATCATTTGGGTTTTCAAAAGGGAAACCACTTCAGTGAAACGCTTGTTCAAGTTCTGAATATTTGCTTTCCAAATGTTTCCATTTACAACCTTTAATATGTTCTATGGACTGACTTACATTAAGGATAACTGTGGGATGCTTTTTAAGATAATGTTTTGTTTGAAAGTTTGGTCTGTGGATTTGGGTTTTTTGTGTGGTTTTGATTTGGGTTTTTTGTTTGTTTTGGTTTTTGGCTTCTTTTTAGGGTATGGGTGTTTTAGCTGGTTCCTCTCTACCTATTGTGTAAAATAGGTTTGTTCGTAGGGAGCTGGGGGGAGCAGTAATGAAAACTACCCAAATTTGGGATACTGATGAAGCTGAGCTAGCGGAAATGAAAATATGGTTTTAAAAAGGGAAGTTATTATGAGAACAGAATGTAAGACTAAAGGAAAATACTTGTTTATCAAGAGCAATTAACTCTGTTTTGGTGAAAGCAGGCCCCAAGTCCTGATGAGACCTCTTTTGATAAGGCTGGCTAATGAATTACCTGCACAAACTCCTAGCCTGTATGTTCTGTTCTTTCAATGTTTTTGTACTTTGAATGATACTGCAAGTCCAGTTTTAGCTTGGCTAGTATTAGCTAAGTAGTTGTTGAGGGGAAACTGTTTCTTTGTAGAATGAAATATAATCTGGACAGGCTGGATTGATGGGCAGAGG
>NW_010549445.1:665-4080 GCF_000687285.1 Phaethon lepturus | reverse complement strand
GGGCTGTCTCCGAGCCCAGCACAGCCGCCCATCCCTGCATTCCGACCCCGCCGCCATGGTGCCCGCCCGCAGCCCCCTTTCCTGTCTGCCATATTCTCCCTCGACGCCTCACTCCTTTCCTGAGGTAAAACACCCCAAGAAGGGGCAATCAGTGTCCCCTGGGTGTCCACAGACACCCATAGCTTGCTGCAAAAGACATCAGCTCCAGCTGTTGGCACAGGAGGGAGGTGTCATCCGCCCCCCCCCACCACCACCCCAAAGAAGAGGGCACTGGTTTAGGGGCCATTTCCACAGGGAGGGAGCAGCACTTGACCCAGCAGAACGGGTGTCCAACACGTTTATGTCTGCCAGCTTCGTTGGTGGGCGAAGGTGAGGTGGCACCTCCTTTCTTCCCTTCTGCCATAGTAAAAACATGTTTTCTGAGGTAAATACCTTCTAGGTTTACAGGCTGGCAGCCTCTACAGCCACAGGGGCAGCTGGTCGCAGGTACAAAACATCTTTATGACAATGTTCATTCCTTTGGGGTTTTGTCCACATGGCGTCAAACTAAAGAGGAAAACCCCCAGCCATGCTGAAAAATGCCATTCCACATCACTTTTTTTTTTTCATGTTTCTTCTTCCTAAGCAAGGTAATTGCAACTGGCTCAGTTTTATGTGGCGGTCCGCAAAGCTTTTATTACCGAATCCAGGAGGGAGAAGGAAAGGACTGGTTTAGGCTGTCAGTGCTTCCCTTAGTAAGTAAGTTTCTGAGAGTTTCAGGTTTTGGAAGTTTGCCCTCCAGAGCTGATACTAATCATGCATGACTCATTCATTACTACTGTCTTTTTTTTTTGTTTGTTTGCTTGCTTGCTAAGTTGATCAGACTACAAGTCCTGGCCAAACATCCCTATTGAAACTAGCGACATCTCCAAGACCCAGGATGCTTACTGAAATAAAACATAAAAATGTGTGCTGTTACAGCAAGCAGCACAGTCTTCAGTCTCATCGTGGCTGGATCAATAGCAACCAGCAGACAGATTTACAGTTCCCATAGACTGTGAACCTCACAGCTTTTTGTCCTATACAGGAAGAAAATGAACACATGCCATTTGTTTCTATTTTTAGCACTTGCATTCTCAATCCAGTATAAGGAGAGGCCCAACTGAAGCAATTATCTCAATGTCACCTGGCACAATCATTTAAAAACAGTTTTCACTGCAAAAGGAGGGGTAAGCAGGTCTTCACAATCCACGAAAATACAAATTTATGCATTTCCATTTTACAGCGCTCATTTTCACCAAGACTCAGTAGCTGATGCGCACAGCCATAAACACAACTGGTTTGGTAAACAGCACGAATATCCACAGCACACACTGAGCTCCCCATACTCAGTATCATTAAATATTGGAGGCCCATAGAAAACCCGCAGCAAGTCTCCTGGAGCTACTCCAAAATCCGGTTCAGGAGTCGGGAAGGAATGCCCCCATCCACGATGCACTGGAAGGGACATTGCATATTTAATTCCTCTTCAAATATTTATATATGTACTTCACATTTGAGTAAAGCTGTCCTTTTCATCAAAGTAGAAAGATTACAGCAAAAGGAGGAATTACCCTAAATCAGCAAGCATTAAGTAACACAAGGCTCAAAAGGAGAATTAAGTGTCTGGCAGCCAGGAGCTTGGCTCCACTGCATGGGAGATTTCATAACAATATGGTTTGAGATCAATTAAAAAAAAAAAAAAGGAAAACAAAAATCAGCTAGAACAGTGTGTCACATAACACTGGGTGCTAAGGAGCCTGGAAAAACACATGAAAGCTGAAAAGTTTGGACAATGGTGAAATGGTCTGATTGTCTTTGGGGGAAAGAGATTTCTCCCTCCTCCTGGTCCCACACCCACGGCCGTGCCTGCTCCTCTGTAGCTGCACCGGCACAACTGGTCACGGGGCTGCGTTGTGAAACCTTGAGGGGGGGAGGTGTTTTAATCCAAATATATTCCCTGATCCAATTCACAGCCAAGCCTCAAAAATTAGCTGAAAGGGGGAAAATGCCTAGGACCGACATTGCCACTGAGCACAGCGTATTTTCCAACCTCTGCCTAACTGCGATGCCTCTGCTGCGCTTGGTGCAGCCACACCCCAAAAAACCACAGCGAGGGGTAAGGCAGGAGGAGCTCGCTTTCCAGCCCCGCTCCCCTGAGTGCAGGCAGCTCGACCTTCCCCGAATCCGTGCACCACGCCGGGCGAAATGTTAAGCCTGGGGAGGTTTCTTACCTGATGCTGCCCATTAACAGGTCCCAGTATGAGTGAGCGTAGCAGGGTCCCGGGGCAGGGGCTGCAGGGCTTCGCTGCGCCTCAGCCTGCTGCAACGGCACGAAAACTGCTCCAGCTCTAACCTCAAATCTCCTCTGTCAGTCGTCAGGTTTAATAAAGTCTCATTAGCACAAAACAATCCCACGAAGCAACTCTCCCCCCGTCCCGCTGTGACATCCTCCCCTCAGGGAGGATCCTTCCCTCCTGCCCCACGCGCTCTCGCTGGGGGCCAGGGCACCTCCCCGTACGTCCCTGCCCTCACTGGGGTTTAAGGAACAGGGCGAGCACGCTGGCTGACACAGGCTAACCAACTCCTTTGCAAAGCGAGGTAGCAGGGAAGCCCGTGTTGAAGACAGCCCACCTTGTTTAAACCAGCCTCCTTCCGACATCCCTCTGCCTGCGCCGGATAGTGTAGCGTCACGCTAAGCCCACGCCAGCAGCCCGTCTTGTTTAGAAGCACCTAGGTCACTCTCAGATTTATATGTGTTTTATTTTATTTATATCTCTTTCTCCCTTTTCAGCAAGAACTGTTGCTTGCAGCCATGTGAGACAGGAGAAAACAATGCTGTCAAGTGAGGACACGAATCCACCTGATGCCCCGCCATCCCATGTCATGACCTGACACAACCTTATACATTAATTAATGGGAACCAGTTCCTAACAGCACACAGACATGCTGTACCCAGGCTTTTGCTGATGATGTTGATGTTGCTGCTTTGACAAGGCCTGTTGGGAAAGAGGATTTGGTATCTAGCTGTTAAGATCCATAGTGGGGTGCCAGAGTAAGGAGTAACATCATAAAAATACACTTTTTAAAGCACTGATGGAGTAGACACTAATTTCATCTGCCAGTGGGACTGGCAGGGAGTATGATCCCTGGGCCACCTCCAGCGTATGTGGTAGGATGAAGCAGGACATGAGGGACCACATGATGAACAACCTCTCCCAGATGGCTGGTTGTGCTTGCGTGAAACTAAGAAAGCCCTAAAAATTTTGATGTTAAAATTGTTTTGCAGTTCACTCGATTAGCATTTTCATGTTTCAGGTATGTAAAGCTGAGCTTTGTTAGGGAGACTCTAGTAAATTGTTGCTTCTTTTTTTTTTTTTTCTGCTGAGAAAGAGAG
>NW_010549445.1:0-617 GCF_000687285.1 Phaethon lepturus | reverse complement strand
TTTGCCCTACATATTCAAAAATACCATCTTCACTCAGCATCATGATGCAAATTATGAGATCCAGTGTACAGCCCTCGACAGTGAGTTGTAGAGCATCAAACATTTCTCAGGGGCTGGTTAGAGAAAAGTTGTACATTCAAGGCATTTGTGTTGTGCCACTTGGTGACACAAATTCTTGTTGCCCGAGTTTTTCCATAGGTAGTGTGATATGCACAACAGACAGAAAAGGGAGTCTTTTAAAAGGATTCAACTCTCATTTTTTTCCAAGTTCAAAATCATTTCTATTTTTTCCGGGCTATTTATTCATTGCTGTCATAGCAATTGGGTTCACTGGAATAAAAGCTGATTGGGGTGCTACTGCATTTACAGCTATGGAAATGAGCTTCGTACATTAGCCTTTTCTCGGGCACTGGCCTGTTAATTAATAATTGGTGCACTGCCAGGAGCGAAAAGAGAAGTAGGAACGAGTCCCAGGTTATAAAATCTTCAAGGTTATCTTGCTTTTCCTGTTTCACAGCAGCAAAGCAAGAGTGAGAGAAGTCAGACACAGCCAGGCTGCGGTGAGACGGGGCCTGGCCGTGGGGCGCTCGCCCCTGGGGGCTGTGGGCTGCGGGCTG
>NW_010549444.1:0-1418 GCF_000687285.1 Phaethon lepturus | reverse complement strand
GCAACCGAAGCAAAGGGAAAAAGAGATATTGATTCAACAGGATTGCTTTCCAAAGTTAGTTTGATGGGGGAAGCTTTTAGTATGACTGATGGAGAATTCATCTCACAGGGGATCAAGGTCTACATCATCAGATTGTTTTCTTGTGGGCTTCTTTTAGCCTTCACACAGTTCCACTTTATATAGCATATTGAAATATTTGCAGGCTTTTTGGGGTGGAGGCTTTCATTTGGAGGTGAACTACATGGACTCTTGTCTTTGCTCTGATACTGCTTGTATAAATATCATTTATTGTATATGAAAGTTCCAGAGAAATAGATAAATGTAACTCAAAGACTACAAAGTTATTAATACAGTAATTTTCAATATAGCAATAGCCATAGGTGAGGTGGCTACATTCCCAGTAATGATCACGTGGTTTCAGGGGTGGTACTCTGCTTGTGTGGGGAAAAAAATTTTGCACCTGTACTCTCAGTACTCAACCTTCAGGATGCTATGCTATGAAAACTGTTCAGTCCAAGATAGAGTTATATAAAATGTGAATAGATATAAGCAGCTCAAATTACAGTTTCAATGCTTTTTAAAAAAAAACAACTTTGTATATACATTCTTTGTCAGCCATGTATTAAATAATTTTATAGAAAATGTATGGGGAAAACCACAAATTTTAAATTAACATTTAGAGAAATGCATGAAAACTGAACTTTCAGGTACTGAACACAGACATCTCCAGTTCTGAGACTAATGGCTATCCAATCTGGGAAATGAAAAATATGCCATGTAGTGCTAGGCAAATGAGACAGACCAACTTTTTTTTTTTTTTTTTAATCTTGCATAATCACAATGAACTGCTTGTGAGCAATCTGGAGTCTCAGAATTATTTGAAAAATATATTTTGCAAATAATTCCAAATAAGGAGAGTGTGTGAAAAATGCCAAGTGTTCTTGGACAATTCACAAACAGGAGGAGGTTAAATTAATTAAGTAAATGATTCACTACATAATCGCTCCATTTCCCTTCTGAGCTTGGAGCCTCTTGGAGCTGAAAATCAGTTTTATTATTTTTTGTTAAATTTTTTTTGTCTTCTGTTCCACACTGTAGTCATGTTGTTTGAGTCATTAGCGTCAAAATAAATGTGGAGGCAATAAAAGCATTAAGAGACTTTCTTTCAAGTTAAGCCTCTTAAAGAGCATCACTGTCTGCATGAACACACATGCAGCACCCTGCAACTGTTGAGGCTGAATAGTGTGGAATTTTCCCTTTTAAAATTGTACTATTCTGATCAATGTGAATCTTGCACACCTGAATGTTTTTATGCATGATCAAACTAACTGAAGGTGTTTGGGGTTTTTTTGTTTGATTGGTGTTTTTTGTTGTTGTGTGTGTTGTGTGCAGCATGGGCACCAAACAGGAGGAGCTGG
>NW_010549443.1:605-29431 GCF_000687285.1 Phaethon lepturus | reverse complement strand
TCGCTGGCCGCCGCCTGAGGGGAAGCCCGCCCTTCTCTCTCCCGTCCGCTGCGGTCAGCGCCGCGCTGAGCTCCACGGGGCCTGTAGTACCCTCAGCTGCTAGGTGCTTGTCCGCCTCGAAAGCCGTCGTTTTCGTATTACCTTTACTCCTTAAACTTTATGTATTTGTAGCGTTTCGTGGTATGCGGGACTCGGGTGTGGAGCGGCCGCCGCGGCAGTGCAGCGTGCCCCGTTTGTTGTAGGGTCCCCGCGGTTTCGTCGGCAGTCGTCAGGCCGGGCCAGTCGGTGGAGACCGAATGTTCTGGGCTTTGGTCGAGCGGGACAAAATGGCGGTGGGCTCCGTTCTGTGTCATCGCTCAAGTGATCTTTGTACCGGTACCAAAAATCTCTTTACTGCGGTATAAGGCTGAAGCCAAAGGTGGTTAATGCAACTAGTAAAGTAGATTGGGAGTGCATCTCTGATCTAATTTCTCTTTCAGGAAAGAATCTAAAGTGATGCAGTTTGTCTTTTTTGGCAGGAATGTTGTTGGGTGACTTGAAATAAAGCACTTGTTAGAGCGGAGCTATCACTGGTAGTTCTTGAAGTGGATAGATACACTAATCAGGCCTTTTTAAAAACAGGCATAATAGAGAAATGACGACAGACTTCATATTTCTCCAACAGTTAGATGAAAGAATCAGAAAGTAACTCTGCTGATTAAATTCACAATTAATATGAGAATAATTGTACAAAGAAATAAAAAATTGTGTTTGATGACAGGTGTTTATGAGGAAGAGCTGGTACAGAGTGCTGTTTTTAATAAAACAAATTTATTATTGGTAAAAGGTGAATTCAAGTTCATGTTCCTTTTCTGTAATGGCACTTGTGCAGCGCCGAATGTCTTGTGAACCGTTTCATCCTTCGACTCCCCCGTCAGACTAACGAGGAGGTGTCCGTATTGCCTGCAGCACTGTAGTAAAAATGACACCTGTGAATTATTGTGTTGGGCACACAGACCACCAAAAATATATTAAGGGTTAACCTGTGTTTCTACATGTCTTGAACAGATCTGAACCATGCAAATGGCATTCAGATATCAGAGTTCATAGGTTCACATTTGAAATAGATTGGTAGATTTAACCTGAGAAGTGACAGGTACAGCCAGAGAGCCACCTTCAACTGTGTTACAGGCTGAAGATGCTTCACTTAGAGTGCAGCCAGAGATCCGGGAGGCTCAGTCCGGCTTACAGCTTTCCTATGTTAACTCAGGTACTTTGTGTTTCTGTGAGTCCATATCTGTAGTGAGCTAACGTCTTCTACTATATGTAATAACTAATTTTATAACATTAAAAACATTAATGGGTTTCCTTTCTGTGTAGGAGTGAGGATAAAAATCTTAGAAGTGTAAAATGTTTGGTTACTAATGGGAACTGTGTAAGTTTCTACAATAGATAGCCCAGCTGAAAAATAAAAATAATAAAAAACAGTCGTCATACTAGAGTGCTGGCACTTCTATGTGATAGGCAGACTAAAATGAGAATGAAATTCAGGAAGAAATGACAATGGAAAAGCCAATCACTGTCATGCAGACTAACATTTTCCTATGTTGATATTTGTTACAGCTACTGCAGTACCCGGGAAATACCAGGACAGTTACAGTGTTCTGCCTTTCTTTTTTGTTGCCATTTAGAAGCTGCTTCCCAGTGAGATGAAAAGAGATTTCAGGAAATAGGTCCTCCTTTCCCTCTTTGGTGGGAAAGGCATTCTCCCAAAAGTTCCAGGCAGAACAAGGTAAGCTAAGCAGAGGCAAGGGGTGAATTTGAATCTGGAGGTCGTAGGCCTGCTGTGGAAAGAAAGATGGTGAGGGCAGCAGACACAGAGCAAAGAATAGCAAGAGGAAATGTATATAAATAAAGCAAAGAGGGGATCAGCCACGTAAGTGGTTGAAAATGAAATGACAGAGGAGAGTAGAAATTTGATTTCACAACTGCTGATGCTAGTTGAAGAAGACAAGCCAAAAAATACTTTTTTTTTTTTTTTAACTTGCCAGCCTTAATGACAGCTATGAATTATAAGACACAGCACTGATTATTGCCACTTGGCGGCAGCAAACTATATAAAAAACTTGCTTTAAAAAATCTGAGGGGCAGTGAAAGCTATCAAATTGAGCTAATGTCTGCAGGCTTCTGTACACATTTCTAGGTATATCTATGTTAATGATTGTTTATGCCACAGGGTTTCTTCTCTTGTTTCTGTGATGTTTGTGTTAGTGTTTTATATGTCTTGTGACCCCTTGGATACTCCTTTGACAATTCTCTGCTCTCTAAATCATGCATTGTACCAACAGATTTATTTTATTAGATACGACTTCTCCTGAAACAGCAAAGTGTGGTCTCTTTTTCATGCTGAAGGTGTTGCAGTGTGGTACTGTTAGGGCTGTGAGTCATGCGTTATAGCATTTGCAAAAGCTTTATTATGGGTGAGCATAAAAAAGGTTGTTGTGCAATAAGGGCCACAAGTGAAAGAATATAATAAAAAGAATAGTGAAAATTATTACTGCAGCTGCTGATTGTAAAAAGCAAAAGGGGAAAACCTTGTTTCTGTAGCAACTATAGCTTCTAGGTGTTTTGGTATTTTGTGGATTTAACTGAAAACCCGATGCTGTAAGATTTCCCCCCTCCTCTGTTACCTGTTTAATGCATACCCATTATAACCTATGAGAGCAGGCATGTCAGTGAATGTTTTCATTCTTGCTCTATCTGATTCTGTACCTACCTGGAGATTTGAAACTAGCATTCTAGAAATCTTTGTCCATTATGTGTTCTCAGTATTTTTCATCTGCATCTTTCCAGAATTAACAATGTACTTACAGCATGAAGCTGAAGTGTAGAATAGGACCTGTTCTTGGTTCTGCCATGTTGCACAAGATCGTATCTACTGTGTCCTTCACTGACATGGAAATTCTGTTGCTTCTTGCTTGACTTTGGGTCTTGCATAGCTTAATAATTAGAATGTTTTGTGATCTGAGAAAAAAGTTCTCACAGCAAAGCAAAGAGTAGTCTTTATCATCATCAGCCTTGACTGGATTTGAGCCAGTGGTCAAGCGATTTGAGCTTTTGGAAGCCAGAATGCTTCTACAGATTATCTTTAGGGATTTCCTTGTAAATGGAGCGCCAGCATGTGTAGTTATCTATTCCCTGTAGAGTCTCATCAAGCTGCACATGCTTAATCTTTACTTACATGGTCCCTGATTCTTGCTGTAAAGTGGGCCTCAGTTTTAACTTTTGCTCTCAGGAAGAAGGGGCTATTATAACAAATTCTAATCCTTTTGCAATTCCACAATCACTAAAGCCTATAAATTGCCTGCCAAACAAACCAAGTGATAAAGAGGAGAGTGTAAAACGCAGGTGCCAGCATTTGCTGGGGAAGAACTGGTACATTATCAACTAATCCGCCTTCTGCTATTTCTGATTTCCTACCCAACAGCTGCAACATTGAATGAGAGCTTCTGCATTTGGGAAGAATTAGAAAGCCTGGTAATGCAGGGTCTCTATTACAGATACAACAACTCACAGACAGGGAGGGAGATTTTTGCTGCCGGTGTAGAATTTGGAGTGCTAGGCATTTTATAGCCTGGAAAAATTGTAATTTTCAGCTGTTATGGAGTAATCAATGAAGAAGAGATGCCATGGTTTCTGCTAGCTTTCTCTCAGACCCTGATGTAATTGAGTGCATGAGCTATTGTGTTTTTGAATGTACCACTTTGAGGCTAAAGCATATGCAGTTTTTATTAAAACTTTCTTTTGATGGCTAGTGATGCTCACAGATAGTTCGAGTCCTTCGGAAATGTCTTTGATTCTGTAGTGGTAGCTCCTGTATCAGATAAAAATGTTCAGAATAAATTGTGCCTTGCAAGAAAATTGAAACATTATTATGTTTTAATTATTTTATCTCAATTTAATCAGTGCTTGGTTTAGGAGTATATGTTGATAATTTTTTGTCCTTGCCAAATAGTCTGTGACTTCACTTGGGGATCAGCATGTCCATTCTGCTAAATGTCGTAGAGGAAAATGTCTCCCCAAAGATACCACAGGAGATGGAATTATTTATGGTAGCTCATCGGTGAAAGGTTCTGCAGCAAACGGACTTTAAAGGCTATCTCCTCTACAGGCTAGTGGGAGCAAACGTAGCACTGGAAAGAGCAGCTCAGTCATATTGGCTCACTCAGTATAGTGCTAATCACTGTCTGTAGTGAAATGGGAAAGTCTGGCTATTTTCATCACTATGATATGTTACAGTTCAAGCCACAAAATTATGAAAGCTGTGTAAGATTTCCTTTAACATAGTCAGGAGAATAAAGATGACATCCAGTTTCAATTTGAGAAGGCTCATTCCTGTTTCCAGAGAAAGTCAGTTCAGTGGAGACAGTTTTGTAGGCTCTCCCTAATTTTAGTTGTAGGTGACATAGTCTGTTCAATGAGAAGTCATTGCTTTTGAAACCTGTTTCCTCTGGTAGCTTACCCGAGCCTGAATTTGTTAATGTGCAGAGTCCAGTGCACAACTTATCTTTTCAATTTAGTCTTCCCTTTTCAAGTGTAAGGACAGATCAGTACCTGCGTGGCTGTATATAGAAAATCAAGCCTTGTGACATTCATATGCCAAGATGGGAAGACCTAAAAAGAGGATGAGGGAGACTGGCATGGCATTTGTGGGTACCAGGTTGCCAAGGAGGCATATTGTATTGAAACAGTTGCCTGGGAAACATTTAAAAATACATTGAATGGAAAAGCATATGTGATGTGCCCACAAATGTTCTGTGTGAATGAAATGCCATGGCTGATGATGGCACCAAGAGACTATTACTATTACATGTTAAGATGCTGCAAGTGATGGGCTGGGGGGGGGGTGTTGTGTGTGGTTTTTTTCTTCCCATACCCTATTTGCAGGAGGTGCGCCGAGGCAATATTGTTTTGCTGTGGGCTGATGGATTAACGTAAATGTAGAGAAAGTGGTACGTGCAGTCAGCAGCAGCAGCTGGGGATGGTAAGAGTAATTTGGCTTCATTTAGGCAACCTAAACCAAATTGACAAGAAGCCTGCACAATTCCCCCTCAAAAGTAACAGCAACACTGCTGAAACTCCTGCAGTCCTATAAAGATAAATGGTTCTCTAAACATTACCGCTTTCATTTGTGCTAAGACTGTATTTGGAGGCTCTGACATCATTACAATAGGACTTATATGTAAACATCATCCAAAATGCAGAGTTCATGATCAAAGCAGGTTGGACAGCATGAACAGTGAAAAAGTCTCTCACTGACCTAATATTTTGTTTGGGGCACTTAAGTAGACGGAAATGGAGAAATTTTCATAAGATAGACCAACTGCTCTAGTTCTTCCTCAGATCAGACCCAATTATTGAGAGATAGTACTGGCAAAAAAGAATGATGAAGGAAGGGAGCAGTGTCACTGGAACTAAAACAATTATATCCACTCTTTTGTTTCACAGAAAGAAAACTTTTTTCCTATGCAGCCAAGAAATAAGGGACCTAGCATCTATAATCTATGATATCCTAGCCTTGGACAAAGAGGTTCATCTGCTAGCAATTTCCAGATACTAAAATGCATCTCTTCTTCAGTGAGAATGAGTGGCAGGTGTGAGACTGGTTAGGATTATAATCTCCCTGCCTAATACTCCTTTGGAGATTTAGAAACAAATATCCTACTCTTGATTTGCTAGAGGCTTAAGGAGCCTGTTTGGGAGCCAGCAGATTTAGCTTGGTCCAGTCTTTATGTGGTACAGACTGAGACAGTGAATTTGTGAGAAGAGAGACGCAGTGGAGAGGAGTTCAGTTGACTAAGAAGGAAAGTCTAAAGGCCTTTTTGTTAGTAGTAGCTCTGCAAGGATGAGTTGCTTTGTTGGGAGAAGGCCCCAGGGACTTCGCTTCTTAAAGATGTTGCCGGTTTGAAGCTGTGAAGTTGCTGTTTATTTGGTAATGTGTGTGCTTTCCTCCAGTGAGGAAGCATTTTGACTGACAGAGACTCTGCTGACTTTGCTGTCATTTTGGCCAGTGAGGGGATGCTTTTTGGCTGCCTAATTTGGGCACAATCTGCTTAAGGGTTTGAGGTGATCCAATGATTGTGTTGGTAAACTGTGAATCAAATGAAGTCTTCTGTGTGTCAGTCAAGTCCTCATCATTTTTCTGGCCCAGTGTGTGTTTGGTTAAATCAAGTCCTGATGTTTTCTAGGCCCTGGGGTTAGTGTAAGAAAGGCGGGGAGAATCTGCCTTTCATCTTCCTCTCAAAATTTTGCAATGTGACTGAAAACTGTTGGAGAGAATGTTTCAGATCTCAAACAAAGATTAGGTTTGATGGCATGAAGCCGTGGGTTCTGTGGCCCGGCCTAGAATTCTGCTAAGGGAGTTGTATAATCTCCCCACACTTTAAAGGACTTTGGCTCTGAATTTAGGATCAAATATGGTTTGAGGTTTTCATATTGCTTGCTTGCTTGCTTTCTTGGTGTTTTTTTGTTGTGGGGGGGTTTCTTTTGTGTGTGTCTCTCATGCTATTACAGCCTATAGCGGTTTGAGTTCCTCCTGTTTCCTGTGTATCATTCCTTCATTTGAAATCAACGTACCAAAGGGCTCCACAAAAACAAACAAAAACATCCATAAATAATAGCTGTAGTAATTACAAATCACATGTCTTGTTTATGGGCATGAAACCACAAAACAGTGGGGCAAAATTACCAATACTAGTTAATGTAGTGTGATGGTATCCATAACTAGAATGGTGTGTAAAATCAACTTAAAATAGAATGCAATTCAACAGGTGAGTATTTATTTATTGCTTCAACAAATATGGATAGTAGGTTTAATTAGTTTTGCAATTTTTTTAAGGACTAGATAGTGTTTTAGAGAGAAAATCTATTAAATCTGAAGGTATAATCAAAGCTGTGGAGGCAAGTATAAATCTTTTCACTGAGGAGAGTGTATTTTAGTTGCAATCTAATAGTGCAATAATTTCGTTGCATTACGGAAGTGTCTTGGAAATGTACAGTATGTCCCTGCTACCCTTCCTAAACTCTTTTCATATTCATTCTCCCTTTGTCTTTCATTAGTGCTTAACTTGATAAAAGAAATACAAACTGGGACTAATTTAGAAGACTGGATAGTAAAATACAGTAGAGCTATAGTTTCTTTTTTTCCATATGTAATTTATTTAATTGTGTAAGACACAGGCTGAGTTTATTTATTTACATTGTCTAATACCCACTGAACTGAAACTATCTTGTGACATTGTCAATGTGAAAGGTCATTCTGCCTGGAATATATCTTGTTATGACACAACTGCGACACCTAGTTAGAGATATTAAAGTAAGTGTTTGCCTGCCTTTGTTGTCACTTTGTAGCTCCCAGCATCTCTAAATCAAATCCATTTAGACCACTTCAAGAAAAAAAAGATGATGCCTTCCTGCCACAGCTGAACTGCTGTCAAACAGTACCTTCATGCTACTGGTCCTTGCATGAGTGAATTTAAAATTGGGCTGATTTTAGAGTATTTTCCCCAGATGACCTCTTTTGTTCCCCAAATCCACTTTGCCATTCCTTCAATTCATCTGTGCTGCTCCTGTAGAAATGCAATTGCTCCCTTTTAATCGGTGGAAAGTACTCTGAGAGAGATGTGTGGTAGCGGAAACAACATCTTGTGATGCCGGTTTAGAGCAGAAAGTATGTTTAGATAGCTAAAGTAGTAACTCTGTTTTGTACCACAGACTGGTGCCATTATTAGGCTCTCTTTTATTAGTATATCCTACCATACTGGAATCGGATGTTTTATCAGAAGATTGTGAGGAAAAGGAGCAGCTTTACAGCTCTCTCTGGCTGTTCTGTGCCCTGCATAAAATGAGTTGGTTAGCTTCTATGCAGATCCCACTGGGCAAGAGTTAACATCACAAAGAGCTGCAAAAAAAATTGGCACTGTTAAACCTTAGTGTCAAAGGAAGAGTTGAATCCAGGTCCTGACAAGAAGCGGTTTTGGCCTAATTGGATTGGCTGGACGTGGTGAGATACAATCTATGACCAATGCAGCTTTTTAGGAAGAAATGTCAAATATAGATGCATTTAAGTGATAGTTGCCTCACATTCCCTCTAAAACCAAAGGAGATTTAGAGAAGCCTGCTTGATGTAGTCTGCTGTACAAGGCTCAAAGGACAGGAGTGATGAGCAGGGAATTGTCGTCAGTTCTTTTGGGAGTGGGTTTTGTTTGTTTTTTGCTTTTTTTTTTTAATTACAGAAAAACTAGAATTGACATCCCCATTTGCTAGTCACATTATTTAGTAAGGGATGGTTGTTTTTCTGAAGAGGTTATCTGTTCCGTGGTGATTTTATTTAGGAATTAATTCAGGGAATTTCTACTGCCTGTAGTGTGATGCAGTAAGTCAGAATACTTAATTACAATGGTCCCTTCTGGCCTTAAAGTAGCCCTTTCTTATCTTACTTCATGCTTCTGCCTGTTTATGAGATGGAACACAGGTGCACAAAAATTAAGGATGTTGCCTGAGATAATTGTTCAAGAAACGTGTGGATGTGGCGCTTCAGGACATGGTCTAGGGGACATGGCGGCGCTGGATTAATGGTTGGACTTGATGATCTTGAAGGTCCTTTCCAACCTAGTGATTCTGTGATTCTGTAATTTGGGACCCAGGAATGAACTCTGGCCTATTCACTGGGCCTTTGCATAGGCATAAAACTAATCTTCCTTTCAAGTGGCATTTTACTCCCAAGGGCTTTCAACACGGTGTCTCTCGTCAGCTTTGAATTCACTAGAAAAACTAAAAAGATGGGACATCTTTCTGAAAGTCATTGCCTAATAGTTCATGTCTTCCAGAGTATTGATAAACATGAGTGCAAATACGGAGTCTCCTTTACCCCAAAGACATGCTCTGGCTTTAGTACCATGCTTTTAATGATAAACATTCACCTAGTTTACCATATGCATTCTTTTATCTTAGCTGTTCTCTGTGCATGTTAGGAGATTTATTTCTACTCATAATGTATTTCATGTGTGTTAGTTGTAAATATTGTGCTCATAAATCAGCCTGGACCATCCAGCCCTAAGGATGGAGACAGCTTACAATAGGTCTGTCTGCTTCAGATTGTAAGAGTCTACTAGTTCTCTGTTTTTTGCATTGCTTGGCTCTGTTAGTGGCATGTTGCCAGTTTCCTGTCTCACATTTACAGGAATATTATATATTACTGAATTTAAAGTGTTTTTCCTTCAGGACTAGAAGAATGTAATGGAGCATGCATCTGGCAGCATGACATTATTCCTATGGTGTGCAGCGTGCCCTCCATGCAGAGAACAGCCACCATGGACTTCTGCTTCAGTCCTCTAAGCATGAGGAGTTTTACTACATGCACTGAGGTAGGTCTTAGAGCAGGTTGGGGGCACATTATGTCAGGGATTGTATGCATATATATGTAATGTGTAATGAAAAACTGATTCTTCTCCCTTCCCTTCACCAAATTCTCTAAATTAAATACCATAAAAGTAGCAAGTCTGGAGCATAATCCCAGAATTCCATTTTTTTCATCCCGCTTCTAGAACCAGCTCCATCTGTATTCACACCCACTGACCTCACTTTTTTCATCTGGGAGATGGAAACTTGTTATACTTGCCTCCCAAGATGTTTTTGGAGAATTTATTAGTTCATAAAGTATATATATGAGGACATGTCAGTACTACAGAAGTACATGTGAAACTGTGCCAAAACTAGGATAGTTACTTCTCATTGTCAGGTAGTTTCATTTGGACTCCTCTTCATTTATCCTCTTGGTGGAAAGCTTGTCTGCTTGGTAGGATCTGCAAGTATTTTCTGCAGTGGTCCTCATAATTTATTACCCTTTTTACTGATTTTAAGGATCTTGTGCTCTTTCCTGTGTTTGCATGAAACAAGGCTGCATTAAATTGCATGGTCTAAAGGAATCAATATTCAGTAAGCTTCTGGTTTTTTAATTGGCTTGTTTTTGGAAGTCTGAAATGGGCTGAGCTGCAGGGCTAAACTAAATGGAGTCTGTCATACCAAAAATACTCTGCAGGAGTATATTTCTCTGTGGTAGTGCAGCTGTAAACACATTTGTTGTAATTGGTGCATATCACACTTGCACCTATGCTTCCTATCTTAAGTATATATATACACCTAAATATGTTTCTATGTATCTGATTCTTGGAGGCCATGTTAAACCAGTGTCTTCTGTTGTTTATTCTGGTCTAATAAACAGACCCTTACACAGTACATCCTAAAAGTATAACCCTACAGCAAAAAAAAGTTCCCCAGAACAGTCTGTGACCCAGAGCACATGATGCATTTCAGGAGAGCCGGAAAGGAGAATGGTGTCATCACCTGAGGGGAAGCAAAAATCAGAAAGAAACGAGGAGGGGAAATTTTGGTGCTTATTTTTAGACTCTGTGGGTGAGTATTATTTTCAATTTTGTCTATATTAATTTCTGCAGAACATAGTGTTAACGTGTGATTAGGCTATCTATGAATAGAGTATCATAATTTCTAGGCAGTCACTCACTAGCAATACCTGAAGACTTCATATATCCATTTGTACCAGGGTAAGGTAGCAAAGACATGACTACAGATGGCATAGATATGTCTGAGACAGCTCTAAGCTAGCTAGTTGAGAAATAAACCTTACACATGTATTTACACGTAATGAGTTCAGGAAAAATATGTCCATGACACTGGGTCAATGCTCCAGGTAGCTGAAGATACTACTTTGTTACTGGTATTAATGTGCTAACTTTCAATACGTTTGTTTGGAGCTGTCATCATACTTGTGACTGCATACCTTCGGTGTTTTCTCTATTTAGCACAAGACTACACACTCATGCAAGTTTCATTGAAGAACATGCTGCTTGTTAATCAGCACTTTATTGTCTCAGTATGCTTAAAATAAGCATTTTGTCACATTCGAGAAGAAGAAACTTTACTCGTTTGCATTCTGGCACCATGCTTCATGTTGTCAAGTGCTGTCAGTCGGCTTCTTTCTGTAACTTATTTACAGAGAGAGGGAGCTTGAGATTGAAATATTCTGGTAACAATTTTCACCAGACACGTATTGGATGTGTTATAGAACTCTCTCTAATGTTACAAAGAACAAGAGACTTAATGGGTAATAGTCTGATCTTGTGTGTTAGAGGGGTCCCTTTTAGAGGGATTGATTGCTGTACAGGACAGAGAACACAAAGCTAAAATTCCCCTGTTGCACAGTGAATACAGTGAGAGGAAGGAAAGAAGATAGCATCTTATCAAAGGATCTTTTGGTTTCCTTTATAAGCAGCTAAGAAGCAGCTTTGCCACTTCCCTCACTCGGTATTAAGTTAAGGACCTTTGAGATGACAATAGATTTCAGGCCTACCAAAGTTCTCTTTGTCTTAGAACATGTCCATAGTCTAAGTAGCAATAAAAACTCATACTACGTTAAAGGCAGATGTTTCTAGTTAGCCTGCAATGTTGTCTTTCAATCTGGTGTGGAGGCAGAAAAGTACAGTGGAGTCTGATATTTGCTTTCAGAAACCTGCTTTTGTCACTAGTCCTGAAGCTGGCCTTTGACTAACGCCACGTGAGTCATTTCATCTCTACATCACTCCCATACTTTGCAAACTCATCGGCAGAAGGACTGCTTACTGGCAGTGTTCCTTCCACAATAAAGACCAGATCTTGTTTGACATAATTAGATATCACTGTCATTAAATTTAATAATTTACAGACATTTACAGTCAGAATGTTCTAAATATGGATCAAGTGCAACAGACATGTTAAAGCTATTTTGCTAGCTTATATTATAAATGGAGCATCAGAAAAGGCAGCAGAGGAGGCCTGATTTTTGCTGTAGTGTAGATTGGAGGAGCTAAGCTCTGAAGTGATAAACTAGTAGTTCCCAAACCAGTCTGTAGAACTATAAAGTATATTAATTCCTGAGTTCCAAAAATCTGTGAAAAGTTTTGAGGCTTGACTGTGGCAAAATAGCACAGAAGTTTGGGAAGAATTGAGTTAACAATAGATCTCCTCTGCAGAAGACTGCATATAGCTTTTGAAAAGACTTCTGTAGCCTATTCAATCTGCTTAGGTTCTTGGATAGTTTACTATTGTAAATAGATATGGTTAGGGTCTTTATTAAATGCTATATGCAAATAGCATTTAGTTATGGGTATATATTTTCAACGTGTCACAGAACACATCCCACTGCAGGGGTTTTTTTAAGAAAAAACAAACCAAAAAAAGCTTTCTTAGAGCAGGTGTACACAAAATATATGCATGAGATTTTTGTCCTGGAAAATGCAGCAGATTATAGCTAATCTTGAACTCTTTTATTAGAAAAGAAAGCTGCAAGAATTTAACAAAATATTACACAGAATTATCCATGTTTCCATTGGTTTCGGGGTTAATTATTTAGTTTTATTGTGCAGCAGCTTTGTCAGAAAATTGTGGGGGCCAGGAGCGTACAATTAAGTCTTGTTTTGAATCACCCAAATGAGAACAAAATCAAGAAAAAAGAAATTATTTGGATTACAAAGCATATTGATACAATTATCCTTAAAAGAAGGTACTGTAGGAAATAGGATGGATTAAGTTATTACAAACATTCATGGAGTAAAAACACTATTAAAGCATTATAAGAGTCACTCAACCAGTGAACCAAAAGTGTAAAAACAACGCTTTGGATATGAATATCTTCCCAAGAAAACTTTCCAGTAAGGACCTGGGAAACTGCGCTTTTTCTTGTGAGTGGAAAAAAAAGTCACATTCCAACTTTAAAGAGACAGTGCTTCTGGAGAACGTGCACACTCAGAATGTACTCTATCTCCTTAAAAAGTATGAAAAAAAGAAGTTAATCTAGGGGTTTTTTTCCCGGTGTATGCCTGTTATTCTTTTTGTGTGTTTTTCCATGTGGATGGTAAAAATAAATGGGACAGTTTCATAACTGCTTCCATTAGATTTCTTTTTCTGACTCCTGTGTACTTGTGGAATTGCTACTAGTAGAAAAATAATAATAAAATCACTCTAGGGAACGGAGCGCACAGCATATTTTGTTGACATTTTAACATGTATGTCAGTAATCCTTTTCCTCCCCTAGCTTTTGCAAGCTTGTTTTTGGTGAGGACCGGTGTGCTTTGCTAACGGATTGCTTTGCTAATGAAATGAGAAACTTTAATTGCTTTTTCAAATCCAGTAAGTGCTAGTAGCAACTTAATGGTTGTTTTCTATAGGGTTATTTTTAAGTGACCCATAAATAAGCTGTTACATGGTCTCAGATGTGTTCCAGCCTAAATGATGAATGCAGTTGGTCCTAACTGGTTTCTTTGGTAGTTCTCAGAAAGTGGTCTCAGAGAGAACCTTGACTGGTTAGTCTTAATATTGCTCATTCCTTTGACTTTTGTTGGGGGTTCCTGGAAGTTTCTCAAGGCATTGCTGATTGAAACATAGTGTTGAAATAGTGTAAAAGTGAAGTCCCACCCTCTTGGTGACAGAACTGGACCTTTTGTGTAGACAAAGGACTTCAGTCTCCAGGCCTGTCATGTCTGATATCCTTCACTGGTAATAAATGCACAGGAAAAAAGAGAGAGAGTGCAGAAGTGGAGCCTTCCTGCTTCAGCTCCCTTTCTGTGTGGAAGCAGAGACTTGTGCTTATATAACATGTACGATGAAGCACAAATACATATATATGTATATTTAGCTGTGTACTGCTGGATATACATTTGAGAGTGTGGAAGGATTCAGAAACCATGGGATGTTTGTATGGCTAGCAAGAACACCCAGATCTGTTAGAGCAATGATCTTAAAAAATACAGCAACATCAGAGAGGAAACAAGAGAACCCTTTTAACTCTTGGTCGTGAAGGAGGGACTTCTTTTTTGGATTGGTGCCTCTTGAAATGTCTTAAACTTTTCTGTGAGAAAAGCCATGGCCAATGTCAGGAAAAGGATAGTGGACACTAGATGTGATACATTCCAGCAATTCCTGTGCTGAAAATATCACCAACAACATTTGATGTCAAGACACAAAGGCTTGGTCCCAAAATTATTGTAGATCAGACAAGTAAGCTTTTGAGAGAGGGGGAAAAAAATGGAATATAAGACCTTAAGACTTTTAACAATGCTTGTTCCTGTGGGATTTTTGACAGTGTTATTCTATCAGCATAAATTTATTTTAATCCAGTAGTGGCCATCCTCCTCCCTGCTTTTTTTCTTTTTTCTTTCTTTTTTTTCTTAGTTGACTGTACAAATTACTCAGCTTTCCTGTGTAGAAATTCAAACAGAGAGAAAATAATCCAATCCCTGGGTTTCTAAATTCAAGTAGCTTTTAAATCAGAAGTAGTTTTGAAGCAAGAACAATAATCTTTCTGGTAGTGGGTGGCATAAAGAGACTGACTGTTTTTTTCCATTCAAGGCTTTTTCTTTTAAATGTATTTGATTTAGATTGATTTAACGGTGTGGGAACTGAAAGTCTGACTGAAACTTCCTGTTCTGAGTTGTGGCTCAAGTGAGTTGCTGGATGAATGTGTCTTACCATTCTTGTGTCCTCTTTCTTGCATAATGATCCTTGATTCTGATGAGTTTCCATCACGTGCGTGGGCTTGATGAGGCAGTGCACTCATGACTGGTTAAAAGCACAGGAAATCTGTGCTTCTATCCAGACGGCCTATGTTTTTTTGAGAGAATTATTTTGTTTCTTTCTTTGCCTCAGTTTGTCAGTACCGTGTAACACTTTAAGTGCATCTACAGATGTTTCCCAGCTTCTGACTACTTTTGTCAACAGGAAATGGCCAACATGCATAGTGGCTTCCAAACTTAACTTCTGCAAGCAGTACAGAAAGAAATTGAAGGCTACAGGTATGCTGGTAAATTACCGATTCAGGGAGAGATTTCTGGGCTCTGGAGCTTCATTGTACATGGATATATTGTTGAAAGAGCTTTTACATGGTTTTGGCTGTGCCGACTAGCACTTTCATAACAAGTTGTATATTGAAGCCCATGTCCTAAATATTTCTAGATTTATTTTTTTTAATACTAAACTGATTACTTACTTACACTGAACTTAACAGTTACTACTTTCTTACATTTTTAGGAAATTTTCCCCTTCTTTCCCTGAGTCATTTGATATAAACTAGAGGTTAGATCAGCTCTTCATGATGAAAATGTGCTGGTTTTTTCTGTTCTCTGACATATTTTTCATGAAGAAAATAAAGAAGAAGGAAGGAGTCTTTGAATCTTTTTAGTGTAATGAAAAGTATATCGAAAATGATTCCTTTATGTGCTTGAGTGTATGCTGTTTTCAAGGTTCTCTTACTTTTTTAAAGAAAGTTTTCAGTATCTTACTGATTAGATTGACCTTCTGGATTTCTTTCTGCACTTTAGATTTCTAGTGCATGATATCTGGGAGTACTAAGTAACAGAGACCATTGTTGAGAACATCTGAGGCAAATCTTTATGCTTTTCAAATAGCATAGCTTGTTATACGAAATCCAATGTCTGTGAAACATCATCTTAAAAATCAAAATGTTAGTAAAGACAATTAGCATGGGTTTAGTGAGCACCAAATTCAACTACAAGATAAAGCAGGTAACCTTTGACTTACTATGGAGCATCAGCTACTCAGCCTCCCCTGCTGAGGTGCAGAGGCCTTTGTGCTCAGCCACTGACAACACAAATACTAAGCATAACAATGCGTGAATTATCTTTAATTGGCTGATTTGTGTTCAGTTTAGCAATCCCTTGGAGGTAGTTGACCACCAACCCTGTGCCAGTGTCATGTTTCTAGAGACTGTACGCTCCCTCCGAGTGTGTTGTATCTAACCAGTCAATATAGTTTTGCTCCTTAGCTCCCTTTGCATTACTCTATGAAATATATGCAGATCCTGTACTTCATGATTGGCCCGGTTACTGATTTATCTCTTGTACTGTTTATCCCACTGGGATCATGTTATTTTTTTCAGAGGTGACCTCCCTTGCTCACAACGCACAGCTAATTTGGTCTTATTTCCCTCCCTGCCTCCTCCTTCTGGCATGCTAATAGCGATTCTAACTGGCTGTTAACTTCTACTCTGCAGTTGTCACCAAGCCTTTCCAAGTTAAATATTGCAAATGAAAATTAGAATATGCTTGGCACTCTCTTCAGTTGGAGGTGCAGTCTGCACTTTCGGAGGTGATGGTCATTACCAAATGTCAGCTTTGGAGAGATTCAACAGATGGGAATGCTCTGTTTTAGATTATCTGTCCGTGTATTTGTTTAGACAGATTCACAGGCACTTCAAATGCCTTTGGAAGACAGCATTCCAGTTCACTGCAATGCATAGCACTGGAAAGGAGGGAAACATGGAGGTATAAGAAAGTGTTTGTAGTGCACATGAAGTGCTTTCAAATAAGATTTTGAAATTGCACAAGCAGTCATATTCCTGTTTGCTTAAACTGTGTAGCAGCAAAATCCATTAAAAAAAACCTGGACAGCTCTTCACTCAGGTGACTGAGACTAGTGCAAACAAACTCAACTCATTCCCCACCTCTGAAAACAGGACCTTCTAGGTACTCAGTTATTGATAGGTGTCTGTGGGAACAAAGTGTCAAGAATAGTAGCTGAAACTTTTTAGAAGCAATTTTTACTTGCTTGCTTTTCGTAGGACTAAAATAAAATAAGAACAGGATCTGTGGCCTGGCATATCTCCAGGGGAATTTCAGGGACTTTTTTAATCAATTATATAAGGAAAAGCATTGGGTATTAGGCAAAAATGGCAAAGCATCTATGTGAACGTTGAATTTTTCTAGCCAACCCTTCTAAAGACCTCATTGTTTTTGCTGATGAGTGAGAAGAGTCTCTCTTCACAGAGGCAATTTAAATGGGTATCTCCTTTTGATGATGGGTTTGAGAAGGAATACAAACATGGCATAAAAACTTGCTTAAGATAGATAACACAGTAGGTCATGACAAAACTGTCCTCTTACTTCTAGTGCTAAACCTGATCCAGTAGACTGTTTCCTCTTGTAATACATGGCTCTTTATATGGCCCTATGTAAAGCTCTAACAAAAGAAGTCCTCTCATACATTTCCACTTTATGGAAGAAGGAAGGGAGAATTGACTTGCTGAAAATGGCCCTGCCAGCCCAGGGAAGAATCAGAGATTCAATTCTAAAGTTTCTTAAGTCCACCATGCCACATGTCTTTGTAATTGTTTGCAACTGAAAAAAAGTCCATGATCTGAGTATAGTAAGTAGGGAAGGGAGGCATGAAAAAGATTACATGTGGATAAATTGCAGGTGAATCCTGAACACACACAATTCCAATGTGGGTAAGACTGAACGTTTCAAAGGAAGGATTATTATTGATATTGTTAGTCATTGAGCGCTTTTAGCTATGAACAAAAAATGAATGGCTATATAAATCTGTACCATACACCTCTGTTTTGCATGCTTTCTTTAACCTGGATGTGCTCCCCATGGAGCTTCTGTAGGCCAGCACAAAATAATCCGCATTGATCCAAACAGACTGTTAATTTTCTGTGTGTAAGAAGACTAAACTTGGCATTTCTGTATCTTACTAAGCTTTTCTTTTTAGGCTTAAACACAGGAGAGACTTCAAACCTAATTTCTCAGCTTATTGTGCAAATAGTATTCTGAATCTTGCAGAATCATAACTTTTTGTATAAAGCTTTCCAGCTGTTTTCTGTTGATAAAAGACTTAGCTGGGCACCGAGAGATAAGACTGAAGGACTGAGAAATGGCTGACTTATTGTAATCTTCCTGCACTGCATTCCCATGGGGAAGTTACGGATAGGTGTAACTCTGTACAAGTTAATGTTCTAATCCTTGAATCCCATTCAATGGCTGAGCTATTGAGTTTGATGAACATTTTGGGCACCTGACACATTACAGGATTCAGTTTTATATATTGGCTTTTGATTCCTGGCAGATTGTCAGCGTAGAGCTCAAATTGATTAACTTAGTGCTGTTACTCTGAATCTGAGTATGTTGTGTTTTGAGAGGAAACCTGATTGGAAACTTCAGTGACACCTTTTGGAAGGACGCTGAACTTTCGGGATCCAGATTAGGAAGAAGTGTTAGGATCAAACAGGATTTATAGCATCAAGAACTTTCTTTAGTGTTGCCATTTGAGAATGGCAATGGAGTTTGTGATAGCCTAGAGCTTGTATTTGTTTTTAAGCAAATATGCTATCCATACTGCTGCTGAGATAAAGGCTTGTCTTGATGTTCCGGATAACACTAATTATATAGACAAAAAGATAAAATTAAGATGAATTAATTGAAAGTGGAAAATCAGTTAGACAAATGGAAAAAATACATACAGATGGTTAGAAGCACCTAAAATCCCATGTGGTGCAGTGACTGCTAAGTCATCTAGCAATTTTTTATGAATGAGAAATCTAATAAGGAAGGGAAACCAGTTAAAATTTGCCCTAGAGCAACTGTAACTTCTGCACCCTTTTTTTGGTTCATAAACACCTCTGTCTCCTGCAGAAATACTTGTGAGGATATGTTTTAATATGGTTTGCTGAGTTTTGTTGCTTGACTTCATTGTTCCTGCAAATCAGCAGATTAATTCCACTGGCAGTTCGATTTTTTTCTAAGACAAGGAATGTTTATGCCAGATTGCTGTTCCTAACTTTACCCTTAAAACTCATACACAATAGGAGCTCTCTGTCTTGCAGAAACGTACAGCTGTAGCAAAGTGTAATATGCATGTGGAAAGATCTTGTAGGGCCAGACTATGACATATTTTGCTAGTGCTAATCCATTAAGTAACTTCAAACATACATTAAATAGCACTTTTATCTCACATTTAATTGTTAAACACAATCAGTGAAGTTGTTACATGTATGTCAGTCTCTTTGTCTCAACTTCACGTGACAATCATGCTATTCATTTCACTAGAGCTGTCCTGTAGCTGATTTATACGAAACATAGCACATTAGACTTTCATAGTGATTATAGTCAAATCATTCCAGTTTGATGCTGATGTAAGACAAAACTGGGTCTTTGAAGTCAGATTTTTCCCTAGAGTAGGGAAGAAGAGAAGGTGTTCTTAGCTGAGGCAGTTGGTGGTTTTGGGTTGGTTTTTTTTGTTTGCTTGTTTATGCAGAAGTTTGTGACTTCTTAATATTCCCCACTGTGGAGAATAGCTGTTGCAAAATACATAAAGAAAATAAGAATCCTAGAGTAGAAAAAGTCTAAAAATCAGAGAAGGCTATGGAGCTGGTGAGAAAATGAGAGGTGACATAAGAACAGGAAGGAAAGGGGAAGGTTATGTCATTAGAGACTGGAATTCAATGTTTTGATGGAACTCCATGGATACAGGAAGGAGCAGGGTGGGTAAAAATAGCTAAATGAAAATGGTATGAGTTCCAAGAATTTGACTCTCTCAAAAGAAAGAAATATATGTACTTGCTTAAAAACAGGTGGAAGAAGTTATGTGTTTTTATGAAGCATTAGAAAGAATGAAGGAGAAAGGAAAGGGGCAAAATCTGCTGACTGCAATTTCTTTTTTTTTTTTTTATCCAACGAAAACTCGAAATTTTGTGTTATTACACACATTTCATCCAAATCCTTAGTGGCTTGGTTCCCAAGAGAGAGAATACTTTTTCAGTAAAGTTGTCTCATCAGAAGACCTTGGAGGCTATTCAGATTAGGGTTTTTTTTTTGGGCTGAGCACACACAAATGCTTACAGGCACAAAATTCTCTCACTTCCTGACTGATACAAAACACTATGGATCATTGTATGAGAAAATGGCCATAATGTATAGAATAGTTTTCTTTTCAGGATTTAAATTTGCCCAAAGCCAGCAAGCAATTAGATTGAGGACTCTTTGTTTGTTTGTTTGTACTAAATTTTATATACTCACCCTACCCCCCGAGATTCAAATCTTATCTATAAAACAGAAAGCTCTTACTACAAGAAAAAGGAGGAAAGAAAATCAACCAATTTACTTGGATTTTGTTTTTGTTAATTTCTGAACAGATGGTAACATACCACAATGGAAGTTTTATAAAAATTTCCATCTTTTAACTGAGTTCAGGCCTGAAATTTTTCCCTGGTGAAAATGCAGAGTGTGAGTCATTAAACATGCTATGCGCTATCTGCATGGGATTTTCACTTACTGCATTCAGAAAAGTCAGAAAGCTGTTCCATTACAGTAACTGCTTTCCCCCCCTCACCTGGGCAAATGGCCAATTCCATCATCTCGGGCTCAGCAGTATGAACAAGGAAGGTACAGTCTGAGGAGGGGATGTAATGCACAGACAAGGGGAGAGGCATTGCTCCACAGTCCGAGAGCAGGAGTCAATTTCTAAAGCTTAAACAATTGTCAAAAGAAGTGGCCTGAGTTATGATTTTTCCAGTCCAGTCTGAATTCACTAATTGAAAAGTCATGGCCTAGTTTTACAAGTGAGAGGTTACATTGCCTGCAGAGTGTTCAGCACCTACTGCATCTTGGCCCTAAATTATCATAATGGAGATAGAGTCTAAACTTAATCTTTGTTTGGACTCCATTTGAAATTTGGCACTGATTGCTGTGTGATAAATAAGGCCCAGAGATGTAGACTGTGATTTTCTGCAGGTCTACTGATTTGACCTTGGCAGCTAGAGGAGTTCAAAATCTCCAGTCTATAGTACTGTTCATCTTAGTGAAGTTACAGAACTTTGCGGGGGGGTGGATATAAAGGCATTTTTACATTGAGGCTTCAAGGTATTTGTAAAATCCTTTGGTTCTCTTCGAGGCCCTGACTGCAGTCTCTCATGCCTAGTCCTCAATACACAGCATTTTCCTAAGGAGCGCGGTGCTCATCGGACTTGTCAGCCTGCTGTCTCTTGTATTGGTCTTTGTAACACATGTAGATAAAACTGCCTTGGAGAAAACAAATCAGAGTCTGAAATTTACAGTTTGAAATTTCCGTTGTATCATCTCAAGGTGGTATCTACACCCATTTGGAGTGGAGATGTGAAAGAGGCATGAGATGTATTGCCCCTTAGTTACTTACATGAACGGGTATGTTAGAAATGCAGAAAGGTGGATGGATGGATGGATGGATATATCCTCTTCCAAGGTCTCTGTCATTCAGGAAAAGATTAGTTAATGATTCTCAGTCTGTGTGATACTTCATGCCATCTAGAAGAGAGGTGAATGGCATCTTGTTGGATGACAAGAATAATATAGAACACAATTTCCCCTGAAGAAATAGCTCACATACCTTATATAATGAATGAGCTCATTTTGCCTGTGTTTGCCAGAAACAATAAAAGTTAGAAAATGTCCCAGTAATTAAAATAAAGTGTTACCCAGATTTATGGTGAGAAATGTGAAATGTGAGGCAATTGAGTGCAGCTCCACACTCACAAATAAGCTTCACATTCGTTAGAACAGGTTGCATTCATTACTAAGAACAGTGTGGGTCCAGTACTAGCCCCAGAAGGCAATGAATGGTTTCTCCTGCTTGGGGAAAGAAAGCAGAGGGGAGGGAAAGGTGCCAGCTGGCATGTTAGCTGATGGATCTTGGGTCCTAGTGGTAATGCTGCAGTATGCACAATACAGACATGATCATTGCTTCAAGATGGGCTTTGGATTACATGATGGATAGTAGGAAGATGAGAGAGAGAGTACCATTCTCAGGCCTGCCACATGCAGAAAAGAAATCTAGTAGGTTTTTGAAAGGGTGGGGATGAAAAAGGGGAATCTAAGTAAAGCTAGTCTTCCCTGTAATCCTTCCTCTCACAGTCACTGTTTATTACTTTTTCTCATACAAATGCTATACCTATGAATAGTATAGAAGCTTATGAATATGAGTTCAATCTTAAACCCTAATTATTCTGGAGACCAATATTTTGTCAGAGGGCCAATAAGACAAGTGAAGGGAGTCCAATCTATATACGTACTATGCATATAGACTTAGGAAATATTGAAAGTGTAGGGCTGTTGCAAACAAATGAAACTCACTGAAAGTCTATAGTGTAAGCTCATTTGAGCAGTACCCATGCAAGTCATGCCGAAACATTACAATTACCTTTCTGCTCTGTAGGGTAGTCTGCTGGAATGTCTTTCTGCTGTGACATGGGAGTTGTGATACTGAGAACCTGCTGCCTTAACATCTCTTGTTGCTTGCCTTTGCACTCCTCTTTTCTGACATGGCTAATTAAAAATTGAAGAAACTTGAAACATAAAAACTAGTCTGACAATTGAAACTGTCTAAAACCTAAAATGTTAAGTGTCTTTTCCTGAAGAAGAGAATGGGGCAATGTTAAGTCACAGACACTGCAGTGAATACCAGTCTTGTGGAGGACTTTCATTACCTGATTCTACCAGACAGAAGGTGTCTGAAGCGTCCGATTCAAAAAAAAAACCCTGTCTTGTCCATTGGAGTATGAAAGAGGTCTTACGGACAAAGCAGACAAGCAAACCCCCAAAGCCTTCTGTCTTTTACTGTTGGATTCTCTTCGTTTTCATTACAGGCCTGTAAGAAAAATCTCATTATGCTAATGAGGTGTGCATATGCTTTAATCACAGGTTCATTCAGAAAGCCCAGAGATAAAATAATTATGAGATCAACCCATAAGAATTTTTGAGAGAGGAGTAGAAATTCCAGATTTTTAGGACAGCATGTCCTGAATTACAGAAGTGATGATGCAATCACTTATCTCGATGGAGTGCCTAGTGCTCTGTGTGTTATTTATAGGAGACACAGGCCTTTAAAATAAATTGCAGGTTCATATGTCAGACCAGCAGATAGAGGATCACTTTACAAGAAGGGGTAGATACCATAAATTTCAAGCAGACCGTGGGGCTCATTCCCTGCCATAATTTTGGGTTTTAAACTGTTTTAAAGTATGTACCAAGGAAGATGAGAAAAGGGAATAGAATCAGAAGCCTTAGTGATAACCCAACTAGCAGATAACGAGGTCTTTCTAGCAAAGGTGCTCTTAAGCTTATCAATATTATTTGCAAAATATGGACACCCATGACGATGAGAAATTATCTCAAAGATGGAAGAGATGACAAAAAAGGTATGTGAATTCCCTGGAGTCTATGAGAGGCTATTGAGGAAGGGAATGGCTGGCCATTAAAGTTGCACATGAGTTTCAGGTGAAATGGAAATGAGGCAGTATTAATCATACCGTCATGCAAGTTGATACATGCTAGTTGTAGAGCCCAGCTCTGTTGCCCTTTTACTCACCACAGCAGCTGCAGCAGATCAAGTCAGTATTCCCACAGCTTTCCTGCATGATAGAGTGTGTGTGGGAGGGCAAGGGAGTTAACCCACTTTGTTTTGGTGAAGCTCAAAGCTGAGGTTTTGCTAATCAGTAACTCCTGTAGTGCAAGGTTGGCACACTCATTTCCTTTGATAGTGATTGCTTTGGGATACACTAGATGGCTATAAGCCCTGAGCCAGGGGAGATACTTTCCTTAAGTCTTAGGTTTAACTTTGTCTTAAATGAGTTGATTTTTCTTCCCTAGAATGGTGATAGTGGCTATTTGGTAATAACCTGTGTAAGAACCATGCTAGGAGGAAATGCTGAGGGTGGACAGGAACAGTTCAGTTTCTCTTTTTACAGGGCCAAGGCTCTGGCTTGGTATTCTTATCCCTTTCTCTGTTGGATGTGTATGCTATGCCTTGTTTGTTTATTGCCAGATATGCTGAGAAATTAAGGATTCTGTGTTAATATAAATGACAAAAAGTCTGTGCAGCCCTGCGTCACCTAGCAGGACTATTCTGTAAGCTCCTCTGGGAATCCCAAGAGTTCCAACTTGTATTCCCCTGTCTGGCTCTGACCTTTTCCAGTAAATTAATTTTTTTATTGGCAGTAGAAGATGGAGAGCTCTTTCATGTACTTTTAGGAACCCCTCACCTCCTGTATTTCCTCAGATGCCTGATGATTTCTTGCAACTTAAATGTGAATTTTAGGTGTGAGATCAAGTCATGTTTTAAACGGGTCATATGTTCATTACATATATTAATCATGGATGTATGACCATTAGTCAAACTCTGTGATAATTCAAGCCAGTTCTTAAATTCACTAGAGTCGGAGAGCTTTTGTTCTGAATAGCCCGCTGAATTGTGTTAGCATGATAGCTGCTATCCTGGCCAGCTCTAGGGACTTCTGGAGCAAAAAGCATCAGTTGCTGTAACCTGAGCTTAAAGGACAAATCTTATCCTAGATGATTATCCTCTGAGAATCAGGAATAGGGAGGAAGATGAGATGTGTATTGATCAAGAGTTTCTATACTTTGGAAAGAAGTAAAAGATATAGAAGGAGATAGGCAATGGAGCTAAGCTGGACAGGAACCGAGAACTGTGGATGGGGTGAAGAAAATAATGACTTCTGAATCCATGGGATCCTCTTCTATAGTGGGGGCAGAAGCTGCTTTGAACATGGCAAAATATAATCAGTTGAACCAAACCCATAAAATATAGTATAGCTAGCTGCCATCACTGAAGAGATCATATAAATCGATACGTTTTGCAGAGAAAGGAGAGGCAAGACACTGGAGAGGAGCAGCATTCTAGAGAGAGGTTGCTTTATTATCTGTGCTGAGGTCATGGATGCCAAAAGAGAAGGTAAGATCTCTTCTGTTTTATGTATGCCTGCTGTGTGCATATGCCTCAGAGTATGTTTCCAGCATTCCCAAATTCTGTCGTCGTGATTTTTTCTTCACTTTATTCCTTGGTCTTGAGTTTCTCTCAAACTGTAGAAGATCGTGTATGGCACAGTCAAGCTGGTTCTACCTTCCAGGAGGTAGAGGTCAGCCCTGTAGCTCCTTAGCCTTTGTTGTTCAAAATATACACGTTTGGTATTTTCATTGAAACCACATAGCATGGCTGGAGTGGGAATAACCTATAAAAGTGGAGCTCTGCTTTTCTGTCCTCACTCTGGACTTGCTTTCTCAGTCTTCCTATGCATTGGATTATCCTTTTAAAATGGTTAAACCATGACACCTTCACAATTTGGCTCAAAGGAGTGAATGGCATAGCCTAGTTTTTTTTGACTCTTACTGTCTTGTAGCACTATTACCTTAGACATACAGTTGCAAATCATGTCTTTCAAGTCATATCTTTAAGGAATCACTAAGAGATTTGGTTGCATGTCCTAACCAAAAATCAAGACCATCGTTTGAGTGCTTAATGTTAAGAGCTTAGGTCTGATCTTTATTGCCATAAAGCCAATGTTACAATCTTAAAAAAGAGAAAGGATTAAGTCCAGTAAAGGTTAAGATGTCTGTTTCTTCAGACCGTGGTGGAGGGGGCTGGAGAGTAGGACAGCAAGGTGAACTGCATATTGTTCTATGCCATCAGGCAAGTGAAAAAGTCCACTTGTTTTTTCTGCGGTTTGAATCAGGCTAGAGACAGTAAGTGAAACGCGCTGCTCTTCTCCTGTTTTATCGGTTAGTAACTTTCTAAATGCTGAATGGCTTTATGAAGATAAAATGATCACTAAATTCTGAGCTCATTAGCTAATTGATCTAAATAGTGATGACTGAGTTTTCCCTATAGCCAGAACACTGCAGTAAGAATCACAGAGGGTGCCCTGGGAATGCCAGATTCAGTTCCAGCTCTGCTTCCCATGTGCTTTTTTGAGGGTGGAATTCCCTGCTGGAATGACCTCCCACTTACCCTGTTATCCAAGGTTATCTTAAGAAATCTTCACCAACTGCCAACTCCTGTAATTCAGCATTTTCAGAAAGTTTTACATCTACCTATATAGCACTTCCCCACTTACAGTCTCATAATTACCAGTTTTGTTTTTACTGCTCCCAGAATAGATCTTGTCACTACTTGGAGCACAGTAGAAGCCTAAAATAACCTTATAAACGAGCTATTAGTATGCAAATCAAACCTGTAACCTGTCTGGATGAAGTGTAGTATAAGGGGTAGATTTTCAAGGTTGTGCAGCGTCCCAAAGGTCATCTAGAAAATGATAGAAAATGAAAATCAAATTACTTGATAGGTGGTAAATATCATAGAAGTCCCAGCCACCTCACTGAGCTCTTTGGCCTGAAAGGTGTGTAAATAGTTGATTTTTCCATTAATTAAAAAAGAGAACATTTTTGTTGACAAGAGTCCATTGCTAACCTTCTCAGACAGTAAAATATTTTGTTTGCTTCATCTTAAATATGGCTGATTCTTGAAACTAAAAAAGTTAGTTAAGTCTTGTGACTTCTTAGGTGTTTTAAAATTCACTTATTTCAGTACATATTTAAGAGAATTAGGTACAAAAATGTGTGGTCTCTTTAAAAATAAGCATTTAAAAATTTGTTTTAGCCAAAAAGATATATTGGTACACATTTGTGAAATAATTTTCTGTAAGAGGAATCTGTGTGTTGATGAAAAATTGAAATATTTTATTGGAAAAGACCCCCTGACTCTCAGATACGTCTTTTTAATGGAAAGTTTGAAACCTTATTCTGCAGGTTCTGGATAGTTTGTCATTCCCCAGTTTCACTGTAAGGGAAATGATCAATGAAAATGATGACATTTAGCAGATGGTCTCTAAAGAAAAGGAGGGAAGGAAATATCCTGGTCATGCAGAAATTGTTTTACTTCAGTACTGGAATGTCACAATTAGAAATGAGTATGTACGATACAAACATGGAGAAATCAGATGCTTGCTGCTATAAAGAATTTACTGTGTAACGTGAGCTACAGTATGAATTTTGACGTGTGACATTTGCACCCATGCTTTTATTTTTTACTTACTTTCCTCCTTCACAGTCTTCACAATAGGCCCTTGCCAAACGTTTTGTCAAATAACTACAATATGCAGCACAGTCCTTGATAATCCCCAGTTCATCCTGACTAAGCAGGCGTCTAAAACCAGAGAGGGACTGGGGTGAATTCGTGTGGAATATACTTTTCGTATGCCTATATAAATGTATGTATAAACATGATACCCTCCACTTGAGGAATGCGTAAAAGGTGGGACGAGATACTTGTGAGAGGCACCGAGTTCTGCAAATGAAGGCGATGGGGAGGGAAATGAATTGCCTGTTAAATATGGAAAATGGAGTCTGCTTTTTGTTCTGGGCCTTTGGAATCTGTGGGTGGATTGGAACTGGCAGGCAGGGAGCAAACACCCACCCACCATAGGGCTGTGTGGTTCAGAAGTTTACAAGAGTGTTTGTGTTCCAGGAGCTGTTGGCCTTGAAGCCAATGAAGAGGGGGAGGAGAAGAGGGAGAGAGTGAGAAAAACACTGTGGTGTTAGGGCCCTTCCTCGGAGATATTTTTCCCCTCTCCTTTCTCCAGCTTAGAGGGCTTTGGAACTGGAGCAAGACAAACAGTTACTGGAGGAAAGATTAATATGGTTTTAAGATGCACAGCACTCATGGTCCGTCATCAGGAGAGGCAGAGACTTCAAAACCACTGCCACCCAAATGACAGCTCTCATCACTCCCCCTTCTCCTGCCCTGCTCCTGTTTAATTCTGCAGTCTGTGGGATATAAAGAACTGGAAGTTTTACTGTATTGTTAGTGCAGGAGTTGAAAATTGGTTTCTGTCCCATCATGAATTTAGGTTCAGAAGCTGCCGCTCTAATTGGTCACCATCTGGATACTGCAGATACAGAAACTGAGGCACAGAGAGACTAACCTCGCCCAAGGCAACAGGAAGTCTGTGGGAGATCTGGGAATAGACCCCAGATGTCCCGAGTTTTCTGTCTTAACCACAAGACCATCCTTCCTGCCTTGTTGGTAGTCCCCTGTGCTTCAGGAATTCCGTTTATGAATTCCACCCATGAACAATCTGTTGCACGATCCAGTGATTTACTTGCATAAAAGAGTCATCTGAAAGGGAAAATGGCACCTCTCTTAAAATGAACTGCAGTTACCACTGTCCATCCTTTCTAAGGGGTAAAGGAGAGGGAGTGCAAAAAAAAAAAAGCTTCCAGGGCTAAGCAGGTTCTCCATTGCTATCCAGACTTCCTGCAAGCATTAATCTTGTCCTTTAAAAAGAATCAGGAACTCCGTATGTGATGTTTGAGTATATCTGGCCTTTTGTATTTTAGTGAGTTAAGAAAAATAATGACTGAAACTGGACTAAATCCATCTAGGGAATTATTCTGCTGCTGTTCACCATTGTATCTGAGTACCTACCATGACAGTTGGTTTGATTGCCATATTCCTAATGGACTTGATTGTATATCTGGTACTTCTCCCTTGTCATTGTCAGAACTTTCCTAAGAGGAGGCTGAATGGTGAGAAGGGTTTTCTTTCTAGTAAAGCACACCCTTTGGTCTGGAAATGATGTAATAGCTGGAACATCATAGATGTCCTTCATGTTATGAAAAGGTGCCATAGATAGTTTCTGAAGAATATTATTGAAAATTATTCTTAAGTAAAAACTTTTAGATACCCCTGTTACTCAGTGAAGAATATTCCTAGCCCTGCTTTCTCTTAATGTGGTAACCTCTTTACCATCAGGAATCAGCACGGACTGTATGGCCTAGATTGTTAGATCACGTCCTCAGGCCCTGGTATTGTGGTAATATCTAAAAATTCCACTCGTGGATCGGTAAATCCATGTGCGATGCATTGTTTAAACAGAAACTTAAAGGGTACTTCTTGCCACCAATGGCTTTCTATAATAAGGCAATTTGGTAAAGATTGTCCGGGTGTCTTCTCTCAGCACATGAAGACACAACTGGTGACTTGGACCAATGTATTTGGTTCTTGCCTTCTCTGAACCCCCCTTTAGTACTTTCAAGCTTTATGTCCAAGTGGGATGTGTGGAGTGGGTTCCTCTCTGGAGAAACACTGACTTACTTGCAAGATCAAAGCTCTTATGC
>NW_010549443.1:0-574 GCF_000687285.1 Phaethon lepturus | reverse complement strand
CCCTTACTTTGAATGGATTTCAGAGTATAAAAATACAAATACCGAGTGTTCCCTGGCCCATTACATTGACTATGAGTAAATCACAACCTCTTTCTTTTCTGCTTGCTCTTTCAAACAATGTTTGGATATTTGTCTATTTGTTCCTCCTCTTTTGTCCAGATCTACCTGTTTTTTTCTGGTTTTATACTGTGACGGTAAACTCCTTCAAAGGAGACTGTCCAAATACGTAATTTCTGCATCACCCAGTGTAGCAAGATTCTATACTATGAATAGTGCTTTAAGTCGCTGTTGCATTGCAAATAATGTTTTAACAATTGTATTGGTGTGAAGCTGCTCCTCAGCCCTTTTTTTGGCACACACAGTTGACAAGAGTTCAGAAATAACAGGTGTAACCTCTTAAGCCTATTTCTTTGGTTTGTCCTTAGCGCATGCAGCCCATGGAAGAAAGGGAGAAGACAAGTTTTTTGCTTTGAAATTTGGTATTAGTAGAGACTAGCGAGCGCCTCACTCCCGATCAGCATAACAAATTAATAACGAACTTCGCAGCGCCGATGCGCAGTGGCCGTCAGCGCTT
>NW_010549442.1:0-1560 GCF_000687285.1 Phaethon lepturus | reverse complement strand
GCGGGCTTCTCCGCACCTCTGGGGGTGCCCCCAGCGCGTGACAGCCTCTTGGGTAACTATGGCAATGTGGCTTCATCCTCGGAGATGGCCATCACCAGTTGCAACTCTAATCCCTTTGCGGACGTATATTTAAATCTCAACGTTTTGATGAAAACCGGTTGGCTTATTGAAGCCTCTGAATGCTGCGTATTTATGAAATTAGCCTGCCTGCGAGAATGAGTTTCTTCTCACTCAAGAGGTGTAATACCACTAATCGATGTAATAGGTTAAACCCTTTTATTACAGCTCTGCTGAGAGGATCTGGAGTTTGACATTTGTATGCCGCGCTCAACACTCCCTTTCTCCCCTGCTAGTTATTTTTATCATTATTTTGGTCCTTATGACAAAATTGCACTCTGCTCATCTGGAAAGCTCTTTCCCCTCTAAATCCTGCTCGCGTTCAGCTTATGCTCAGTCCTGTGTCAAATAAAAGAGCTCTCTTGACTTAATTTTCAAACATCAAGGTTCATTAAATCAAAGTGATGCTTTCCAGATCTTGTGGCTCGCAGCAGCCCATCTCCATCCCTCCCTCCCCTGGCTCCAGGCCTTTCAGCTCGGCTGGATGGCTCCTGAGCTGGTCAGCTGGCAGGATTTCGAGGCCATGTTTTAGGGCATTGTCGGAGGTTTCCCCTTCTCTTGCCTGTGCTGTGGGAACCTGGTGACCTTCTCCTATATGTCACCTCGGAGCTCTGGCCGAGAGCATCTCTTGTTGGCTGTCCCATGGGTGCAAAGGAGGGATGGTTGGCCGGATCCAGCTGGGTCTGGGCCAGCTCCTGCTACCCTTCTGGCCAGCTCATGTCACCCTTCTGCTCTTCTTGGGTTTCTCCCGCTCTTTGCTGAGCTCGTGCACCTGCTTGTGCTCCTGTTCTCGTTACCCGCCCTGCTAACGGGGTAAAGAGCCCCATCCTTCTCCGTGACCAGCTCCATGCATGCGATGAGAGGAGGTTTTGCCAAGGGGTCTGGAGAGCGGTCCGCAGGCAGGAGGGATGCGGCGTGCAGGGCCAAACACCTTGGACAGGTCTTCCCACACACGGTCAGTTCTCTAAAAACACCCACCTTGGCAGCTCCCGTCCCCAGGGACTCCTTACTGGCGCGAGGGAGAGGATGGCTTTGGGATCAGGTGGAACTGGGGCTTCCAGGGCTCTTTGGGCTCCCAGGTAGGCAGCACCCTGGCTTGGTGGATCCCAAATTTCCCAGGCACCATGTGGGGCTATCAAACACAGAAACCAAAAAAATGTTGTCCTGCTGCCTTGGACCGGCCTGTCCTCTGCCGCGCTTGCACAGAAATGCACACGCGTGCGTGTGCACACGCGTGCCCCTTCTTCGTGTCGGAGTCGGACCGCTGCAGAGACCACGCAAACGCGGTTTGCAAGCTGTGCTGCGGCGAGCACGAGGGCGAGAGCAGCTCACGCTGCCTGTGCAATATCCTGCTTGAACGCTTGGAGGCAAAACTGCATTTCTGGACAGATGTGCCGACACCGTGACTTGGCGGCCGCTGCCGCCGACCTCCCTGCTCGGGCC
>NW_010549441.1:0-3725 GCF_000687285.1 Phaethon lepturus | reverse complement strand
TAAAAGGAGCTATCGCCACGTTAACGGCAGTTTAAGGACGGAACCCCGTCGCAGCTCGGTTACGTAGGAGAGTATTTCCAATACATCGGAAAGTCCGACTAACAGTTTTATGCCTCAGGAAACGTGCCTGCCGTGAATCAGCTGTTTTCTCTTTAAATCACTCTAAGCGCAAACACCTGTAAAACATCATACTTCTAAACACACTCTAATTAGTACTTTTTTCTTCAAATATAGAATATCTTCCACCTGTTTTAATTTTAGGTCAAGATCTAGGCAGGATGCATTTTTTGTTTTTTAAACCCAAAAGCTTTAAAAGGTTTATGAACACTGTATTTACAATGAGGTTTCCATAGTCTGAGGCTCAGATAGTTTTCCTTTGCCTTGAACTTTTATTTTGGAGCTCCCACTGGCAGAACCTTAAAGGTAACTCTGCAAAGATAGCTGGTGTGTTTTTCTCTTTCCGTAGAAAATAAATCTTCTAAGCGGCTGCTTGGATAATGGGAGCTGGAAAACAGTGCAGCACAGTCAATGCAACTGTTAAAACTTGTACTTCCTGACTTTAATTATCTACAAGAATTCTTGGCCTAATGAGGAGGAAGAAAAGGATTAGTTCCCTTTTTATTATTTACACAAAAATATAGGCAGTCCTCAATTAAAGCAATCGAAGTGTTCTTCTTTTCACATCTTTGATGCGCCTGAGAGATCTACTATAAGTCAGGATAAATTTTATGGGAATGGTGGAGCATCAAAACATATTTTTTTAATTGAAGTTATTTTTGTTGCAATGCCAGAAAAGTCAGTTGTCCTTAAAAAAAAAATTAAATACTTTGAAACTTTAAAAGTATTTTTATTATATTAATGCAATTTAAATTTGTTAAAAATTTCACATAAAATAAACAAAGACAATGTAAAAAGGCCCTGCAAATGTCATAAACTAGAATGTTCGCAATTCTACCAAATTCACTACATTTTTGGCTCCAAGAAAAGGGTGTTTTTTTAAGAAGCCTTGCCAAAATAATCACAATTTCCTTACTTTGTGTCATTTCAACAGCTCATAAAAGCCCAGCTTGGTTTTAACAGATGTCATCGATACTTGGACTAAATTCTGTTCTCAGCTTCAGCAAGTAACTCCACCGTACAACAAAGTACCTGACATCAAAATTAATTCCTTAAAATTTTGTTATGGCCCTTGGGTCTGCTACATTGTTCTCAACTGCCTATTACCTGGGCAGCCTGCGCTGCTGCCAACCTGCCGGCTTCTCTTACTGCCACGCACTGTCAGGAGCGATCCGGCTTTGATGGGAGCTAATCATGTTTGCACCATAATCGAGTTTACACCATTTAAACGGTCAATTTAATGCAGCTCGAAAAAGCACAGCCGGCGTCTCTTATATTTGTCTCAGCTCCTTAGTGAAGCTATAGTCACTTGCAGCCCACACTGTAATAATTAGGACAGTGTGTTAAATGTTTGATCCTGTCTGCTTCATAGAGGTCAACCCCAGCTGAATTATTGAGAGATCTGTTTGTAGGACGGGGGTGGTATAGACAAACAGGCACATGAACACACAAACACGGAGATTTTGGGAGACGGTAAATCCTCTTGAAGTGGAAGGACCGAAAGATTGTTGTATTTCCTATTCATTCACAATTTGTGTTCCTCTTATTTTAAAACACCGAGGGAATATATTAGTATACAAATAGTTGGGCATTGACACATGTGGTTTGTCTTGGATGTGTTTCTATAGTTGATATAATTTCTAATACAGCATTCTGAATGGATATTGTTTCTCACACACGCTTATATACATATGGCTGCTTTACATTTTCCCCAATCACAAACACAGCATTCGCAGGTTAAATACATTACAGCCCCCAAAAGGGCTGTGAGTTTGGATGAACATTCTGTTCTGTTTTTACTTTATCTTTTCATTCTCCATTTTTCTATGTCCACCTACTCACGCTCGTCCATCTCCCCAGAAGCTTTCTGCTGTCAGTCAAGTGACAACCTCTGTAGGAAGCTCTATGTGTTCATGGGCCTCCCGAGGCCCAGCTGGGGGGGGGGGCGGGTAGAGAGAAAAAAGAAGAAAGCGGGAGGGAGAAGGAAGCACAAGCTCTTCCTTTAGTATGCAATTCCACAGCCTGCAGGAAAAAATTCACCCGGCTCCTCTGAAAAGCCTTTTCCCACAAAAATGCAATCCCCCTTACTCCACTCCCACACAACTTCCACACTACTTGGCTATTTGCAAAGGAGTGTAAAATAACGCCAGGAAGTTTAACACTGACACACAGAGTCTCATTGTCACGGGGAATAATGCCCCAAAGGTGCACCTTCATCGGGCTTGGCACCAGAGAGTAAACCGCCGGCTCCTTCCCTGTCCCAGTGCTCAGATGTGCCGAGCCTTTCCCTCCCTGGATTTACTGAGTCTTAATGGACCTGTGAGTATTAAACATTTGCCGATAAATTACTTGACAAAATTTATTGTTAGCTCTTTGAGAATAACAGCTTTTTATTTGATATGAGTAAGATTTCGTTCCTCAGGTCATGTTTACGTTAGATGAAGTTGCAGTCTGTAATAGAAGAAGCCATAGCGGGAGAACAGCTACGTGAAGATAATGTGCATTCCTATAAACATCAAGCTGGCAGAATGATTTTGTTTCAGCTGGGATTAGCAGGAGTTTTGCTGCTGACCTCAATAAGAAAAGGATCAGGTTTATAGCTCATTTGCAATCCACTCTGCAAAAAAGTGAGCTTTAGGCATTGCAGATTATTTACACTTCCTTTTCTTAATCTTCATCATCACCACAAGAGGTTCCTATTTTTTACTGCCTTGATGCTGATTACAGGACTTGTGACAGTGTCTTTATTCAGACTAGGCACATGTGGAGACTTGACAACACACCGACAGACAGATGCATAGATTTTTTGCCTTTTCTAACCTACAGCGCTAAGGAAAACTAGATAGTCGTAAGTGAAATGTAACGGGATTTTAATGACAATTGAAGTAGTGCCTTGTATTACATTGCTCCTGACAACACAACTCAAATCTCATAGTTAGTCTAAAATTTATAATATGCCATTATCAGGTCCCTGAAAGGAAATCCTATCACCGAAACTATTTACGAAGCCAGGAGTGTTTACGATGCAGTTTATGCTTTCTAAAATAAACAAACATTAAAGGGCGCCGGCAAAAGGTAAAATCTGAAAAGCAGTCTGGATGGAGCAAAGAAAAGAGGAGTGAACGCACCAGGATGTCAAACCAGGTATTACTGCTTTTCACCTAATAAGCTGATCAAACATAATAAATGCAAGTGCCCACCTCTGCAGCGTCGGTGTCAGCTTAGCTCTTTGCAGCCCTCGCCCTCATCGAGAGCGGGGGGCAAGCAGCAACCTGCAGGCTTTTTCATGCCAGTGTGACCAATAAACCAGTGCAAATAACTGTATAAAGCTGCAGGTTGTTTGCAGCGCTAGCACAGATGCTTGGCAACCCGGAGAGGAATGTGCCTGCCTACGTTTCATTGAAAGGTTATTTAAAGCCGTGGAGGTTAACAGACACCTTAATTATTACAAACTGCTTTCAAATATCACCGGCTTTGTACTGCCAGTCCCTAGCAGCTGTGCTTCTTACTCACTCACGATCATTTGGGAGTAGCGTCAGCTTCCAGATGCAGGGATGAAGGTGTAGGGCTGGCGCGCCGGCCTTGCGCGCGCTGGCGAGCGGCGTCGG
>NW_010549440.1:7056-22989 GCF_000687285.1 Phaethon lepturus | reverse complement strand
CGAGGCAGCCGGGGCCACAGTGTCCTCTAGCGGCAACGCGCTTGCCCGGGCCCGGCAGCCAGCCGGAAAGTGAAAGCCTTTCAGTTAAAGCCCAGAGTTTCGGGATGACGATGAAGAGCCCGATATTCGCGCGGGCGCCTCTTCCCGGCGAAGCACGGCAGGGAAGCACCCGCAAAGCCCCGGTCCTGCACGCCGGCCCGCCTGCACCTCGTCGGCGGAGGGTCCCGCTGAAAGCGAGGGGGGTCGGCGCGTTCCTGAGCCGCTGGAAGGCGATCTGTTGCAGGATTCGGGCCGAAGTAACTAAGTTTTTATTGTTAGATAAAAATAGAAAATGTATAAACCGCTTTGCAGCCTACCCAGTTCGGTTTATGACTTCTGGGAACGTGTTGAGCTTTTAATGATCTGCTTCTGACAATGCTGCCCAGCCTGCCAAAAGCAGCCAAACCCAGCACTCTCGTAAGAGAATAATCATCATTCCAATAGAAATTCCAACAGCTCTGGTGTGACTACTCTGAGTATCTGCTTAACGTTGGCTTACCATTAAACGGCCAAACTCCCTTGCGGCTTACTATGTGCAATGCTCTTTCAAATGAACTGGAATACGAGAATCGCATCAAGATGATGCAAGGTAGGATCATAGTTCAATGCAAGAAATATGTAAAGGTCTTGCACAAGCCATGTATAGTAACTGCATCCTTTTGGCACCAGTGCTTGTACTTGTAATTTGCTGACTCAGTGTGGAGTTAATCTAAGAAGCAAAACATGTAATGTTTCAAAGAATTGTGCTTGTTGTTTGGAGGATGGGAGAGGAAATGGAAAGGCTAGTTACACTTGGATATTAAGTGCTAATGCACTGTCTTATCTTTAGTCAGTGGGGGAGAGGGAATGGAGCTGCTGTGAGTAAAGTGCATTTGAAAGCTTGTTTCGCTTCTGCTTGGTGTTGCCTACTATCCAGCCAGCAAGTATCTGGTTGCTGCCTTTGAGCTGTTTACGGCAGCTGATCTGGGGATGGTTTGATTGAGAAACTCATACTGGAAATACTACATTTCATAGAAGGAGATGGTGAATAGAAACCCTGCCTTTAGGCTCTATCTTATTTCTCTCTATCCATACCATAAATGAAATACCCCACAGCATTGTGATTCAGCATTGTGCTACTCATAGCATGCTCACAGTTCAGTGTTGAAGCAGTGGAAGTGCTATGCATGTGTGTGAATTAAAAGGTCTCTGTATGAGCTGGGCATTTCTGGGTTTGAGTGATCAAACTATGTACAAGAACCAAGCCACTCACTAGAGGACTAGTAAAAGACTAGATTGCGAGAACTGAATTTTGCGTTTTGTTGTAGCTGTTGGAATATCCAGCAGTCTCATTTGTGCTGAAGCCCCTGTTATCAGGGGCAGAAACCTTCATCATTCATGTTGCCTATGAAAAGAATCAATTCTTCCCCTCTAGTTGGTCAGGGTTCCTAGTATTTCCTTTCATTATCTTCATTCCTGTGGATGGTGACTATTTTCCTTAGAGAAGTCAATAGAGATGCAAGAAACTGTCTTCTTCCACAGGCTGCATATACTGATCTCTGACTTCTGAGAAGTGGGAGTATTTCAGGGAAATCCTCTCTCAGAATTGTCTTCTGGGAATGTTAATTCCTGAGGCGGCCCTGAATTTTTTTTTTTTCTTTCTTATATTTTTCTCTTACATTTTGTCTGCGGATTATGTTGCTGTTTATCTCAGTTCCTACTTAAAAAGCAGGTGAACATATTTTCTTCTGCCTTAAATAGTCTCATGGCTTTTTGGCACAGTTTCCCATCTTTACCAGCTCAGGATTGTAGGTTATAAACCTGAGGGCCAAACTTCAGTTTCTTGTATCATTCTATCCAATAAGTATTGCTGGCATGTCCCCACAAAGGATGTTTGCAGTCATTTGCCTTGTTTTTCACTCTGGTAAAATTTTGTTCTGTGTTTTTGCTCTGCTAAGTGAATGGAGATTCATGACAGTAGAGCCAAAGAGAATCCTCTTACCTCTCTTTATGAAGACCTGTCTACCTCTGAGCTTTTTATGGAAAATTAATCCAGATTTTCTGAACTGACTGTGCACTTTCAGTCTATGATTTTTGGCTCACTAGCTGTCTGTGTAACTGTGAAAAAACTTACAGGCAGGGGAAAGTCTCTGATACATATTAGCAAGAAAATGACACCTACCCCTGGAAGATTAAGTAAAACACAGACTCTCCAGATTAAAGTCCAGATTGGTCAGAATTTGTTTGAAAGGGCTGAAAGGCATAACTTTGCCTTGGTTTGTTTCTTAGCAGATTGATGCAAGATGAAGTAATAAGAAGCTTTCTATCTCTTCCAAGGCTTAAATAGCTGACCTCGAGCTCAGTGTGTTGTTTTCTCTTTGCGAAGCCTTACATTACAGGGGTTTATTTGCCTGTGTCCGGTGGGAACAGTTATGTAGTGGTCAGTTTACTGAAAATTAAAACTGGTATTGTAAAACAATGGTGGTGGGTTGTTTTGGTTTTTTAGTGCCAAGAGTTTGAAACAGACTCTTTTGCTCATTACTTTATTAAGGGATTTCATTTTTTTTATTTAAAAAAAAACCTGTTTTCACTTGTAGTAATGAAATGGTCCGCTTAATGAGAATGTGTGGAATACTATAGATGTCCCAGCAAGTTTCTTCCCAGCTCCTGGCCTGGGCTTCCCATCCATTTAAAATAAGAAAACCATTTAATGATCAAACCTCCCTGGTCCCTACTCATAAATTGAGAATTGAAACAACTCTTTGTACCCTGCCTGTCTCTTTCTAGGCAGGATTTTAGCATTTCAAAGAACAGCCCATTACTTTATATTTGTCTGCTGTTTGGTGGCATAAGCAAGCCACAAATTCATGTGTGGTTTCTAAGCAGTGTTCATTACGATGCATACTGAGACAAGTTTAATAATGACTTAAATCATGGTGTAAGTTTCTCATTGTATGTAAATTATTCCTAAAAGGGAGTATGTGATAAAATGCAGTAATTTAAGCTAATTCAGCACTTGACAAGCATGCAAAACAAGTGTAATGGAGAGGCTTAAGAGGAAGAAATGTGTGAAGATAACCAGTATATTTGGGGAGAACTGTTTAATCTTAAACTCTCCTGTTAGTTATTCATGCCACCATAGGCTGGGCATTAGGTGTTTTTGCAATAATTGCTATTAACAATGTGCTTGGCCTCTCCGCAGAAGTCATGGAGCATGTGCTGAGTGCAGCAGCACTGGGAAGCGTGGCTGAGTTTGAAGGAACTGGTTAAGCACTGGGTTGAGCTGGAAGTCTTGGGAACTGCAGGAAAGAGAATCAGTTGATAGATATGCTGGTGGTTTGTGTTTTGAGTAGGGAGGTGGGGGCCCAGAGTAGGGAGGGGTGGCTAGGGCTGAAAAAGAGCCAGAGAGGGAAAACTGTATTTTTCTAACTTCTCTTACCCTTTACTGTAGCCTTGCCAAATTCTGCTCATCCAAAAAGACAGAATCTAAGAGAAACATTTTATTTCCCTCTTGGCCTTCAGCTTTCTCTGCCAGAACAGTTTTTCTGACACTCTTGGGATGAGACAGTGTGTTTTTCGGTTTAAAACTGTAGTTTACCTGCTGAGGAGGGTAGGTACATATAATTGAGAGCTTGTAGGGAAGAACGTGTAACCCACTGTCACAATGCTTGTTACTGAGGCTGCTACTGCCATCTATATTGCTGCTTTCTGCCATAAGGCAGAAATTCATTTTACAAGCCAGCACATGTTACATTTGTGCAGGTCACTCTGCCCAGCACCTATCTGTGAACAGTTTATATTACCCGTAAGCTGATTCTCATCTTACATAGTCTGAAGAATGACCACTGAAGTCAATGATTTGCTTCTCTTAGACACCAGGATTATAGTTTGTACCACTGTTTAGTCACTGTTAAATTTGACCCATAAAGTTTTTTGAGGTGCACATGCCTACCCTGCTGCTTAGGGTAGGCATATGCATGAATTTAGCTCACTGCACTCTTACTAAGTAGAAGTCTGGAAGGGACAAAAAGAGACCTTCCTCTGAAATTTAATCCAGATCACACTTGTGGTATGGTACAGAACAAGAACCACAGAGCCCTTTGCCAGTCCGAGATCTTATAAAACCTAAACACACGAATAATCACTGAGGTTATATTTAAATGTTTAACATGACTCTCGAAGGCACATGCACATTTAACATCTGTATCTTTTTAAAGTGTTATTTTTTTTAACGTATCACAGCTCTGGCAGTAATTTTGTGCTAATTGCTCAGAACGGGCTGAATTTTGAGGGATTATAAATTTAAGTATTACATTTACTGTTTGGGTTTTTTCAATTTACACATACTGAATAGTCAACTAACCTGACATTATTGGGAGCTCAGGATGGTTGGTGACTGTCCATTTCGCTTCACGAGTGTGGATTTATTACCATGAGTCACAGAAATAGAATTACCTTTTCATGAGGTTGGAGTGATCTGTCTTTCCGTGTAAGATGCTACTATGGTAATGTTGGTCATGTTACTAGGGTGACCTAAAAACATTAACCGGGTGTTTTACACAGAATTCATTTTAAAGGAAACTGGGCATTACCTTCTGTTCCCTTACTAATGCATATGTTTATCCATGCTTAGAAATACTCTTTAGTGCTTGAATTTTAGTTCAAAAACTAAAGCACTTTAATGGTGCTTAAATCCCCCAAAGGATTTAAGCACCATTAAGGTCACCATAATTCCAGCTCTCTGCTGCCTAACCCTAAATTTCTGTTCAGCTGGGCATGCACAAACATCAGGATTCATCATCTGTGTTTTCATTTTGTGTGGTTGCACAGAGCTGTAGCTCTAGTAATATGCTCTGAGTGGGAATTTGCCTGCCTGTCTGACCACCAGGATCTGTTGTGGCGTTCATTCTGAGCACGCACACGTTTCATAGAATCATAGAATGGTTTGGGTTGGAAGAGACCTTAAAGACCATCTAGTTCCAATCTCCCTGACATGGGCAGGGATAACTTCCACTAGACCAGGTTGCTTGAAGCCTCATCCAACCTGGCCTTGAACACTTCCAAGGAGGGGCATGGAGCTATGGCATCGGAGCAATGTGTGTATTTAGAAGGCTCGCTTAAGGAGTTAACACTCAAATCATTGTTCCACGATGACTATGTAGGTGGCACATGGCAGAGGCCAGGCTGTGGATGTTGAAACCTCTCTTTAAAAACACAAAGTTCTTTATCAATGCTAGCAGCGTTTTTTTTGGCAAGATGACTTGTCCAGTCCTTGCGACAATTCATATCCTTCTTTCATTTGCGCACAGGAGTGTTATGCTAATGCTTTACTACATAAGGAGCAGTCTGGAATGCTGGACATAACTGGACGGCCTCTCAACAGCTAGGACACTGATTATGTATCTGAGCAGCAGAATTAGAGGCTTGGCAACAAGAATAGGATCCTATAGTGCATTCAGTGTCCATGAATATTCAGAGTGAAGGGGTCAGTTATGAAAAAATTTATTTTTTTTCTACTTTTGCTTGTGACAGGTCAGCTTTTAGAGGGAATCCATTTTCCAGGATATAGTAATTACATTACTGTTTCTGAGCTAGTAGTGTCCAGAATGAGCTCTTCTGTGCTTTAGAAAATCGTTGCTAAACAACTGTTCCAACAATCATGAAAGCTGATAGGACACTGTGCAAGCAATTTGGATCATGAGACAATTAAATGCATCTTAAAATGCCTCGAAGAAGGAAAAAAAAAATGAATACTTCAAATGTCTTTTAAATGGTGTCATCATATTTTTGGGAAGAGATAGAACGTGGTCAGAGGGCCATTTTCTGTGTCCTTCTCTGATGTACTTGTTGCTGTCCATGGAATGTATTGTTAGTCTGGAATTTAAATATGTGTCATGTGCCATAGTCATTAGGCTGGAGTATCTAGGGAAGAGAAAGATGAGAAACCAAACAACAGGTTGATTCAAATCTATCCCCCTGCCTATCCCCTTATCATTTCCTTTACAATCATGCAAATCTCTTACAAGCTGTTTTCATTGCACAGGTGCTTCTGCTGCTCAGACATAGCCTTGGGTATGCTGATGCCTTAAGCAAATGTAGGATTGTACCCACTCTCTCCCGTGTCCCTCCACCTCAGAAAACACTTGTCCCTTGAGTCAGTTCTCCCTCCAAGTAGGCTTTGTGAGGCTTGATACTCCTCTGTTTGAAATGAACACCTTTGGTTCCCAGACACACCCTGGGAATGTGTGCCTGCAGCTTGTGGAGCCCTGATTCAGTGACACAGTGAAAGGAATCTGATGTTCCTGCCTCAGCGTGGAAGGGTGACGGGTTGACTGACTGCATGTGAAGGTCTGCTGTACGGAGGTCCCCAAAGTTAAGAGCTGACACAGTTCAGTAGTAGTTTTCTGTCTCGTTTTAGAGGTGGTGCTAGAAGGTAGTCATCATCTTAACTTGTGCTAGCTGCCTTTGCTGCTGTGGCCACAGTGTCCAGGAGGACTTGAGGAGCTAGAACTGCTTCTTTGGAAAGAAAATAGAGTTCTTTGTTTATTTCATTGTTACCTTTTTCTCATCTGGTTTCTGCCACAGTGACCTATTCTGGCCTAAGCAAGATCATTATAGCCCCCCTCAAACGTTTTTATGGAATTCTTGCCTGTGTTGAAGAGGACTTGGACATATCTTGCAAAAAAAGACACTAGCTCTCACACTGATTGAAATCATTACCGGTCAAAGCATTCATTTTCCCAAAGGCATCCATGAGACCTTTTGTGATTCAGACATTTATTTACAATATAATGATCAATTATGTGATGCCTTTGTGCTTCACAGACTTTCAGGTTTATTGTAGTCCCTTGCAAATCTTTTGGAACCTTAGATGTGTGAATACCTGTTCATTTGAGTTTGTAACGGTAGTTTTCTTCAGTGAATAGCTCCTAAATGAGGCTGTCAGTGAACTTACGTGCATGAGAGTAAGAATACCAAGTCTGTGCATTATATGTAGACATTTTCTTAAAAGATTCTGTTTGCGTTACATACAGAACTGTGCAAGTTACTGCAGGCACAGAGAAGGGGAAATGTGATATATATTATCTTATTTGGAAATATTTAATCACACAATTAGAAGATATTTCATTATTCATGTGTAAGATAGCAGTTGAACTTCTGCTTGCACTCTCAACAATGGCATTTCCTGCTTTGGAATACATATTTGTGCAATTTAGTATTTGCTTTAGCTTCCTGCAGGATAGTTTCCCTTTTCTTTAAGTGCTATAAACCAGCTTTGTAACATTCTGTTCATTTGCGTAACAACTTCTAGAAAGATGGGAAGGCAAGGGTCAGTGCACAGAGGGTAGGAAGATCAAAAATCTTTTGAAGAAACGCAGATAAAACTAATGACATAAATGTAGAAGTGCTTCTCACTGCTCTTTGCTACATGCAGAGCGGCATGGTATTACTTGAAAGGCAGGTACTTTTTTTTTAATTAATCTCTCCTTTCTCTTGCTATTAAATTTAAGGATTTTTTCCCTTGAACCTAATATTGGTAACCCATCAGAATTAGCACTGATAACTGGTTTCTCTCGTCACCCTTTCTCCTGTCCATGGATGGTTTTGCTGTCAACAGGGGAATGTGGTATGGCCAAACCCAGACATTAAAAAATCCTGTTTAAAAAAGAACCCCCCCATGCCCAAACAAACCAGAACATTTGTTTCTAAACATGAAATGTTAACAGTCTAATGTGTAAAATTTAATTTTCTCTTGGTTTGTGAATTTAGCATACACAAATAATATTTCTAAGGCTCTCCCTACAGTCATGAGGAATGAGAGTGTCTTGCCCCATCACATGTATTTCAGATCTGGGGCTTTGAGAATGTGCGATAAACCCACAGGGATTAGCTACAAATGTGGGAGTTACAAGCCCTGTGTGATTCAGTTTCAGTGGTTGTAGTACATTACAACCAGAGGGGAAGTTCTCACCATGCCAGCATCAGAGAGCTATGCTTAGCCAAGCCAGTTGAGAAAGGATCCCTGTTTTAGCTGATGAAAGGTAGCTGCACTCCATTCAGCGGACGGACTATTGTATACTCAGTTTTTCCCAACTAATTTCTCTTGTTCTGACCAACTCTTAACCAAGCAATTGTCAATGGATTGAGAATTTTGACTGCAGTAGCTGTTTGGATAAAGGCAACCAAGGCACACATGCTCTTCTGTCACAGAAAAGTGTCTTCTGGGTGTGCAGGAAAACACTGAGCTATTCTAGTTCTACATGTGGGTAATTCTGCATATAAAATAAATCCTTTGGAGTTGGGTAAATTTGCCAAATGCTATCTCTTCTTCTATGTTCCAGAATAGCCCATAATTCTACTGTAACCCAGGTAATTTAACTCACATTTGTTTTCTTCAGAGGAATTTTTTATCTCTTGGATTGTTCACACCCATGGTGTCACTATTGCTGTTAAAGGCATAAAGTGTAAAACAAACAAACAAAAAAAAACCCTAACAAAACCACCCAAAAACCCAAACTCAAACAAAAAACAACCAAACAAAAAAACCCACAACAACAAAAAGCCCCCAACAAAAAATAAAAACAAAACCTAACCAAAACACAAAATTAAATGTATTTCTAGGTTTGAGTGGAGTGCCATTTATTACAGGTGTCTTGGACTATTTTACTTGGATGTAAGTGGTAATCACATGGCAAGAAAATTTACCTTTCTGTTTACTAGCTTTCTAGTGACTCAGCACAGTTTTGAACAGGTCTTGCAAAGATCCACGAAGACTCAGTCTTCAAAAGTAAGGGATTTTCTTTTTCTTGGGATGAAAAAATGGCACTGCTGTAGCTTTTTGAGATAAGCTCTCAAAAGAAGGCTATTGTTAGATCATTTTTAATACTGTACTACGTAATTGAGAAAAAAATCATGACACTTTTCGTTTCATGTCAAAATACTTAGAAAGGAAGGTATTGGTTATTATCCCTGACTTTCAGATGGAGAAATTGAGGCATTGAGTGGTTTGTGTGTTTAAGTCACACAGCATGGTAGAGATTAAAATCTGCAACTAGATGTGTACCCGTGTTACAACTCCTTAATGCCACAGAAGAGCTTGGAGCAGCTGACAGACTCGTTCCAAATATGACTGAGGATGATGAAGACCCTGTTGTAAGGGACATTCAGGAGATGGCACTTAGGGCAGAAGAAGCCTCTCAGAGGCAGGCTGAGGAAATAGAGTGACTAAAGGAACTGAAATAAATACTAAATAATCCCTCAAATATATCAGTAGTACTTAGCCTGTTAGAGAGTCTAGTGCCAACTGATGATCGGGGTGCAAAGGGAACACTCAGAGAGCTGAGAAGGTGAAGAAATAGAGGTCATTCCCCAGCCAGAACCCTCTTCAGGATGGGGCAAAGGGAAGTAAAGCAGCAGAGGATCTGTCTGAAACTGAAGTGACTATGGGTGGTGTCTTACAGAAGAATCAGCACTAGCCAATTGGGTTTTCACTGTGAAGATCAAAGAAAATGGCAAGAGAACATTGCTGAAATACTAAAAATAATGTGTAACTCTCTCACTGTCTGTCTGACTTAATCTTCCTTGGTATCTGAGGACTGGAGTGTGGCAAATGTCACCAACCTTTTCAAAAGGTTCCAGGAGCATCCAAGGAACTATGACCCTGTAATCTGATGGGCAAATTAATGGGAATTAAGATGAAGGAACTATGAATCAGTAGGTACCTAGATAAATACAGTCTCCTTGAAGAGAGTCAGCATGGCTTTTTTAAAATTAAATTCAGGCTTACAGACACATCTAGAGTTCTTTGAAAGGACTGACAGATGTGCAGATCAGGGAGATTCAGTAGATGGCATTTATGGAGAGTTTTTTTTTTTTTTGGAAGAAACTGGAGGTATGAATAGCAAAAATGCATATGCATGCATAAAGACTTGATTAAAAGGTAGAAAAGAGAGTGGAAGTGTATTATGAACTCTCTTGGTGGCTTGGTGGGGGCAGGACGTCCAGTGGAGTTCCACAGGAACCTGTACTGGGACCTGCACAGCTCAACATTTTCATAAATGCTCTGGTAAGAGAGTGAGTAGTGCAGTGAGAAATTTGATGATGGTACAAAATCACTTAGGATAGGAAGAAGGGAAATGTAAGATGATTTGCAGGAAAACTTTATATGTACAGTTTGGAAATTAAAATGGCAGATAAAATGCCATGCAAATAAACACAAGGTAATGTATATAGGGAAAATCAATCCTGGCATCATGTATGAAATGTTGGGCTTTAGTTTACCATTACTACTCGGGAAGGAGATTTTGGGGTTATGATAGTTGCATTGCATCAGACTTAATGCTTGGCAGTCATCAAAAATGCAAACTTGATCTCTGGAATTATTAGGAAATGGACAGTGAACATCAAGATCCTGCTGTATTAATCTGTGGCTTGACCACAGCTTGAATAGTGTCTGTAGTTTTGGTCCCTTTATCTTAAACTACTGGAAGAGCCACAGTTTTCCCAGGAAAACTGCGTGACAGGAATGATCAAGGATGTAAAATAGCTACCAAAAAAAAAAAGGCAACTGGATAGGTTGGGACTCTTTATCCTGAAAAAGAAATGACATAGCAAAGCATAAAATCATGTGGCATGGAGAGGATGGACAGATGTTCACTCTTGCAATTCAAGAATGAGGGGCTCTCAAGTAGAGTTATGGGGAACAGGGTGAAAAGAAAAGGAACTGTTTTCTTCTAAGTGGTGATAGCCCTATGGAACTTACCACCAAAAGTTACTGCAGATGCTGGTACTTTGGATATGAAACTGGTCAAATACTTGAGAGAAAGATCTATGGAAGGCTACTACCTAAAGGAATCATGTCAAGCTTGTGTGACTCATGGGCTGAAAATAGTTGGAGTGTGGGAAAGCACCCAGAGGAAGCATACTTGCCCTATTCTTATTCTTCCTTGGACAGCTGCTTTTGATCACTGCTGTAGAAAGAAAACTGGCCTGGGTGGACCTTTGGTCTGAACTGGTGGAGCTGTTTAGTTGAGAATGCAGGCAGCTACTCAACAGGCAGCTACGTGACATATGCTAACCTGAGGAGCTGAACCAACAGGCAGCTACGTGACACATGCTAACCTGAGGAGCTGAACGATACCTGAGCTGGCTTTAAATGAGCTATCTCAGATGCCAGTAGCACCCTGTCCTCTGGCTGCACGGAGAGCTCATCCTCTCAGTGGCATCAATTAGCCTGTGCTGAGTTTCTTGCTGTCATCACTGGGATGTTCCCAATACTAAACTAGCTTATATAAAAATATCACTATGCTGCACAACTCTATGCTGTGTGAGCATACCCGCTGTCTAAGTGAGCATGGTGGCACACCAATTGTTTTTGCAGAGTCTACAAATGTTGTTTAATGAAGTTGCTTAACTCTCAAAAGCAGAAAAAAAGGATGCCAGCTTCAACTCTCAGTTTGTTTCCATTTTCTATTTATTCATTTCACAGGTCTAATAACCTTTTTTGAGCGTTGGCTATAGTAAACTTAGCTTGGGGTCTGAAAATCATTAGGGTTTGAGGGTGGGTTTTTTTTTTTTGGTTCATGCATCACTGTCAGCAACAGTAAAGATACAGCATCAGTTCTGGCTGCATATCAAGAATGGACTCCAGTGTGTTCTCTTTTAACTGTGATGGCTTTGAAGATCTAATAGCACTGAAAATTAGTAAATAACTATTTTTATCACTGAAGTCAGCAGTTCTGACTCAGAGTGCCCACTAAGGGAATGAACTTTAAACAACAGGATTTTTTAAAAATATTGTCACTCTTTATCTTAACTACACTTTAAAAAGGAATGATGTCTATAATAGAAATGAAAATATTATGTTGGTGTCATTACAAATTAATGAAGAATGTTACTAAGTATTTCTGTAAATTAATATGATTGCACATTTTAATCATGTGATTCTCAGGGTCTCCAGCTGGGGGCACTGGGCAAACATAGAAACATGGCAATGGCCAGCATGAATGAGACCTGCATCTGGTCCAGTGCTCTGCTGGGGTGGGGGGTGGCGGCCAGGGAACCAAGAAAAATATGTGAGATACAGTTGTCATTCTAGATTTAGGAATTTTTTTTAAGATTAAGTAGATTTAGGTTTCAGAACTCTTTTGCTACTGACAAACAATTGCACTATTTTATTTTCATTACCCACAAATCATCCAGTTTCTTTTTCAAAACTAAGAATCAGTGGTTTTAAAACCATCCCCTAAATCAATAACTTCAGATTCTGATGTGCCCAAGTAGAAAAGTTACTGAAAATTTAAATTTGTTAGCATTCAGTTTCACTGAATGCTTCCAGCCTAGCATAAATCATTGGCTCTACCTACCTTCAATATAGCTATTTATTCATTTACACCAAGGCAAGAACTAGAAAAAAGTAGAAGATGCTCCTTATTAATGTACAGTGTAAAGCCCAGCATGTTTTAAGGTCTGCATGGGCCTGTACACACAGATTTAGCATCTAAAACAAGACTTAAGGAGAAGATACGACATATTCAAGGAATATAAGTTACGCTATTAGGAATATGTCACAGAGACTAATGGTGGTTTCATGACTTCAACTCGTACCACTTAAAGAAAATATTTTATAATATCAGTTCAGTGATTCATAGCCCTAATTTCATTGGTAAGGTTTTCTAAAACAGGCCAGGCAGATGATTTCTAAGTTTACCACATTAGAAATGAATCAGGTACTCAAAAGTAAAATTTGATAGCAGCTATAGGAGAATGCATGAAAGGGTGTACACACATATTGGGACTGCACTTCTGTAAATGGGTGTACCAATAAGGACAGTAAGCATTCAACATTGCCAGGCTCATAGTAGCTTAGATCTTCCTTCCAGCTGATATTTTTAACTAGATTTTGCAATACTGCAGTGGATTTCCTGGTCCCTGGAGCTCCTGGCCTTCTTTCTGACCTCTGTATTACAAGTTATGAATACGTGCACAGGATTGAAGCCAAAAGTTTTTGTCCACATCACCGGCTGTCAAAACACAGGGACTTCTGTCTGGGTGTAGATACTTAGTTTTGGAAAGGCAGGATAGAACATTTTGTCCATCTTTCCTCATGCTTCTCCAAGCACACACACATGCACACACACCAACAGAGAAACAAACCAAAGCCCTACTCATGCTATACTACTTTAGTATCTCCCATGTAACCACAGAAAGCAATCTATAAATATTAAAGCTTCACAGCAGCAAAAGCATTAAACTCGTTAGGTAATCAGAATGCTGAAATAACTGTCAGATGGTTGGTTGCAATGTTAGGAAAGGTTCAGGAGTTCTAATTTCTAGTGCTTTAATCTAAGTCCTAGGCCAAGAATAAGAAATTAGCCTGGAATTCATGAGCAACCTTGTAATAACAAAACTTTGTTTATACCTTGCAAGCAGTGAACAGTACCAATTTCACTTTATAAGATGCTTATTGTTGCAAACCTATAAAACATGTTTGGTTTTTAGTATCTCAGTGCTGTTTTAAGAAAATGAAGTTGCTCCTGGACCTTGAAACTTAGAATGAACTAAATGACACGTGAATAAATATATATTAATTTATTTTTTATTAAAGTATCAAAACAAACTTGAGAATAGAAAACAAACTGCTTTTAAGGCATTTTAAAGGTTGTCCTGAATAAAGTATACCTTTAGAAAACTCATGCAACATACTGCTCCTGTGTAGCTGTTTTAAACACTTTTTTTTTGGGCACAGTCAAATGAACTTGAGTACCATCATTTCTAGAGTAGCGTGCAGGAGCACGCATGCACACACACACATACAAGCAGTAGAAAGCAGCTATGACTGCACATATAAAGAAATAAAAATAGATCATCTTCTTGACAATAGTGGTACCATATTAACATTTGGCATGCTAAGTAAATAACATCAAGCAACAAAAGCATGACGCCTGCGTCACCAGTGATACGGTTAAAAGCAACCATACAAATTCCTTAAGGGAGACATGAATACTACCATTATATTCTAGTCTCTGTGGTAACACTTTATAACAGTATAGGAGGCAAACAGTTTTGTCAGCTGATATTTGATGCGCAAAAGGCAAAGCCAAGGTGTTCTGGTACTGGGATGGTGCCTTGGTTTTGTATTTCCACTTTACAGAAGTCAAATACCAATGAACATCATTCGACAAGTTTATTATAACATACTTCATGTATATCCATTCTCTGAAAAACTGCTGGCCCAATTGCCCGTGGAACTTGCCCTAAGCCAGGGAACTCGTGGCAGAGTCTCCAAATTCTGCCTACAGGGCATGAATAAAACTCTCATTGAAGTTAGTGGAAGCTCCTTCCAACATACAGAAAGACAATGGATTCTCAGCACAGAATCAGACCTAGTATGTCATTTTTGGAATACATTCACTTTTCAGATACATGAAGTACATATCTTTAAAATGTGATATAGGACATTACAATATATCCAGATCTTAGGAAAATGTACTAAGAAGTTCTGTTGCAGAATATAACTATCGTATAAGGATCAGGTATGATATCTGATAGACTCATCTGGGACTTGTAGGGTAAGAAAGAAGCTTATAGCTTGAGGTATCTTTAAGTTTAGCCTTTGGAACAAAAACACAATTTCAACACTGCGTAACTGGTGTAAAATATTATGTACTGTAAGCTCCATTCTTATCTGCTTCGTTTAAATTGTGACACTGAGCAGCTAGACACCACTGGTTGAGGTACAGAATTTTGGAAGGTATAATCTCTGCACCCAATTGTTCAAGATACTCAGTGCCTCATCTGTGGAAAAGATGAAGGATAAGTGTTTTCAACAGTTTTCAGTAGTGGTGTCTCAAATACAACTGGTGAAGTTTAGGAATATATAATATTAAACACCAAGAGATAAAAGTAAAAAGACAGCGCAACACTTGTGTTTTCAGTTTTATCTTGTTCGCAGTATTTATTACTCATTAGGATATTAGTGATAAATAAGGATATTTTCTTTTACAAAAAATTGTAAGGATATATTTTATAGGATTAAACAATCTGAGAATTTCACAGAAACATCAGAATTTAAACACTCATAGCTCCAACTGTTTTGTCCAGCAGCTCTTCTAAGCAGTTCAAAAACATCTAAGGTTAGTATTTAGTAACAAATAAAAACAGTTATTTACTACATCAAAACTGTTGCCTCCTTTGGATTTTAAGTAACACTTTTGACTGTAGTTGCCACTCAAATGTAAAATAAAAAGTAGCTGCAATCATAATTTTTCCCTCTGAATCACCTGGCAAAAGGAAGTAATCCTGACCAGGATGGAAAAAGCTTTGTCAAGCTCTTATGCCTATAAGAGCTAGCTGCATAAACAGACCCACTGAAGTCCATGGAACCTCTTCTGTGAGTGAGGGTTAATAGCGTGAATTAAGGCTTGTAGGATTAGATCCCAGATGAATTATTAAAAAAAAAAAAAAAGGAATTTTCATGATTCATGAGCCTGGGATTCAGTCCTGCAGTTCGTTACTCAGGCAAAACCTGTATTGATATCCCTCCATAGTTAGTTTCCTCTTTCCAGTGGGTCCAATTCACAGAGTCACCAAGTGGTGGTACAAGCTGGTCTTCAGCAATTCAAGGAAAAACTGTAGTCCCCAAAGGATAGTAGGTGGGGTTCCAGCTCATAAAATACAAACTTAGCTACGTGGACATTTTGCAAGAAACATTTCTTTGTCACACCTACTAGGCTTTTCAAATTCAGTCTGAGATGAGTCATAGAAAAAACCCACACAAGTGTTGTGAAAAAAATGACAAAGCTTAGTTGGAACTAAAGACTTTTTGTGTGTTTATGTGTGTGTTAGGTTAGAATGCAACATTATGTATCAGTACGTTCTGCCAGAAACCATCCTCCTGGAAACTTCGAAACTTTA
>NW_010549440.1:996-7025 GCF_000687285.1 Phaethon lepturus | reverse complement strand
AAAAAATATTCTGGTCCTGCTTTCCCTACCAGCAACAAGGAAAAGTAGTGTCCATCCAGCACAGCTGTCTGTACCATGTGCATCATCGGAAGTCATAGTGTTCTAGCACAAACATCGTGAGTGCAGATACTGTATACTAGCAGAGAGCTAAAACTTCTGAAGCTGTTGTCTGTAGCTCCTAGGAACAGCAAGTATGACGGGTGCAAAACCTATATTTGAGGCAGAAGATTCTTCAGTTTGATTGAGACCAGATCTTCCAAGGGGAAGAATCGCTGTCAAGCCGAAATGATTCTTTCCGCTTAAGAAAGAAATCTGCCCTTCCTAAAGGCTCTTGACTAATAGAATCCTACACATTATGTCAGACCCTCCATGGATTCTGGTAGTTGTTAAAAACACTACAAATATTTCCATGTTTGCCATATCACTTAACCTTGTAATGTGCCTTCTTTGATCTGTTGAATAAAAAGATTCCTTTCATCTTCAGGTGTCCTTCCGTTTTGTGCCCGAACTATACAAGTGGGCCTGTGAAGATTTAGCATGTATATCAAATGCTGCTTCTCATTCTTTAGCTCTTCAATCTGGGCTTTTAATTCTGCATTGATAGTTTCCAGCTTTTCTGATTCCTAGTCGCAAAGGACAGAAACAACTATTAGACTGAGTAGTTCAAGCAGTTAATTGCACCGTTTATCTAATAGTTGCAGTCTTTCATTGGTGGGAAAGCATATGGCTAGCTGAGAAAGAAACTGCATGTTCTTAGTGTCTTGTAATGATGAAACTATACATCCCCCAATTGATAATAGTAAAAAAAAAATAAAAAAAAAAAATTGACAGTTACCTTCAGAACTGAGTGTAAAAAAAGTTGAAAGGCCAAATTCAGATTTGCATTGACTTAGAAGAGCAGGCATCCAAAGTGCTGTTGCTACCTTCTGCAAAATTATTCTGAACCCTTTGGGTCAGAAATTTACCCAAAATTATCTATGCTTCTTATTAACTCCCTGGAACATCATGTCATGTATCTGCAAACCCATGTTCAGCTAACAAAGTAAGGACATAGCTTTTTTTCTTGCCCCACCTCTGGATATAGGAACAAAGACAGACCTGACGCTGCTGTAATACAGTTTTATATTGTGGCAGAGCAGGTGAAGACACTACTGGAGTCTTAGGACAGAGAATTCAGGGCTAAGCTACTACGCCACTCATTTCATAAAGAAGTCAGAGGTTACTTGTCAGTGTTTGTAGGCTGTTGGACTCCACAATGGATATTATATGAAGTGAGATTTTACTACTTTTTGTGTTCAGTGTACACATTCAAGTTAATATTATCCCCATAGACAAGATCGGTCACTGAAAAAATAATCTCTTGGCACACCTACCATGCTTTCACTTTTTTCCCAGTTTTAACCAGGTTTGATTTTGATATATAGCATTTTCATTTTCTTATAATTAACGTTTTGACAGGTTTACAGAGTTTTGGGTGACATCTTTCTCAATTTCCTACTATGACAGTGCCCCTGTGCTGTCTGTTCAGATGCTGACAGGATGACAGATTGAGAACAATTCAAACCAGTCACTTACTTTCTGCAAACATTCTGTTTTTTCCTTCTTTTTGTTTCGGCACTTTGCAGCAGCAATTTTGTTCCTTTCCCTTCTTCGCTTTTTTCTTTCATCCTCTTCAGGAGAAAACTGTCCCGTAAAAACAGATACACAAAATCCATAAGATACTGTAAATACTCAACCTGTATTCTGATAACTTCTGCATTTTAAAAAGCAACATGGATAGTGTTGTCAGTGCTCAGATCATGAGTTACATAAGGATGCGATTCTGACCTTGTTTGCCATACAGTAAAACAGTAGTAACTCCATTAGAATTGTCAATAAAAACCTGACTGGAGTTTGGATGGATGTAATCCATGTGATGGCTCATTTTAAATCAATGGTACTCAAACTTGCCAAGCATCTGCCTGGGCTGACTCCCAGACCTCCATCTTTTCTCTGCTTCCCCAGGAGAAAAAGGAGCATGGGAAGTGGAGCAGAGGATGTGGCATGAGAAAGGCAGTGAGAGTGCAGCAAATTAAAGGCAGCACAAAAAAGGGGATATTAACATGTTCCTTCAAGCTTTATTTTGTTTCCTGTGGAGGCTCAGACAAAGTTGTAGCTATTTCCCTCATTTCAGCTACTTCTCCACTTTGTAAACAAAATGCTTTTCATGGAGACTCTTATGTTAAAGTAAAAACCTAGCGTGGACATAGCATGGCCATGTCTACTTCAGTGTAGTCCACGTGGGTCCTACTGCACTGTCTTCACTGAAGTAAAGCTGCAGTGACTTATTCCAAGTTCAGCCACAAGTAGGCAGGGAAACCAGATTAGCGCTTGCTCTACTCTCTATAAAACATTGTCATTAGTTCATAATTAAAAATAAAATACCCAGCTATAGGCCTCAATGGAAACAAGAAATACCAGAGGGTCTCCCAGAAGCACTTAATAGAAAGCCAAGCAGCAGGCTTAAAAGGATCAAGTATGGTGGAGAGGGTTGTTGGATATAATCAGATGGTTTTATGGTGAAATTTTATTAGAGAATTAATCATTTGCACTGAAATGCTGTTTAAAAAGTCATACCTCTGTTTTCATGACTGATGTTTCAATTGGCCTTTCAGAAACTGTCACCGCGTCCAATGTAGAAGACATCCTGTGGGACTGGCGCTTATTCTGAATGGCGAACCTCAGTTCCTCTTTCACCAGTGGGGTTAAATTTGTGAAATCATCAAACCCCAGTGACCCTGCAGGGGACAAAGTGGGAACAATTGCGGAGGCGCTGACTTCTAACGCAGATACCTGGCCTGAGTGTTGGACCATCATTTTGCTGAAAGGTAAAAAGAGATAATAACAATAGTCTTTCAACAACTTTAGAAAGGCAAATAACATCTCCTACAGGTATATTTTATAATGTGAAATAATACTGTATTTCTTGCACTGCTTCAGTCCTCTTTCCCCATCTACTCCAACCTCTCACTGGAGTCAAGCAGTTAAGAATTTGCTCAGTAGTAAAAACTTCTACTTTAATAACTAAAGTAACTTCTACTTTAATAACTAAATAACTTACCAACTAAATACTTGAAGTTGGTATTTAAAAATAATAATAGTATCATCACATTACACAATATCTAGGTCTTTATGAAACTTAATACAGAAAAAATTGTTTCTATGTATGTATACTTGAAATTTTAACATGGTAATGTGTGAATAAGGAACAAAAATTAGAAAGCAAAGTATTATTATTATTATTATTGTTGTTGTTGTTGTTATTATTATTATTATTATTATTAAAAGAACAGAAGGACTTTAAGAATATCTCCACCCTCAAAGCTATACCACCACAGATTCCAACTTCAAATGGATAGATCTCAGCTATGTTTAGGCAGAGCTCAGAGTTCTCCTAGAAGCTGAAGTTTACTAACCAAGACACAATCTGTCACAAAGTATCAGTTTTACACAGAGTTGTAGATCTGGTTATAAACTCCTTGAAAATGGTTAACAGTAAGAGCTGGCACAAAGGTAAAATTCTATACATGCTCTGGGGCTTCAAAGCACAAGGCTGAGTTGGAGGGATTGAGTAATGAAAAATGTGGAGCTGTTTATTTCATTCCTTTGCTCTTGTCTTTGCTGAAACTGTCCTCGTGTGCTCTTAACGAGAAGGTTGATATTCTTAAATATTTATGGTCAGATCTCCTGCTGATATAAAACAGTGTGACTGAAGAGACTTTAGGGGATTTATGCAAATGGACACCCATGGAGGAACCTCATTTCTAGTAGTTTTCCTAAGAAAATGAACCTACCCAACAGTGCTTTCTACTTTCTTCTTTTTTGTCATTCTTATTAATTTTTTTAGCCATTTTTTGGAGGGAGAGAGGCCCCCTATGTGCTTTGTGAAAATTGGTGACCCCACTGAGGGAGAAAGAAGCAAAACTCATCAGCCAGCCATCCTAACACCATGGGCAACCTAGCTAGCTGGTGCACACAGCTCTGTACGACACAAACCATCTCTCACCCAGAAAAGGTGAGATGAGAGGTCTGGAGGAAAGCTGAGCTTTTTTTGTGGGTGGCCCAAGGAACAAAAGGTGCAAATCCATAGGAAAACAGATTGTATTACTTCCCTTATTCATAAAGTGACTTGTGTTAAATTGGATTTTACCATGTTGGTTTTCCAGCTTTCTTTGGTGTATAGCTTTTGGTTTGGTTATTTTTTTAATAGGTGTATGGGTAATTACAGTATGTGTTATCTACTCTTGATTAGAACTGTAATTATAGCAAAGTCAACTGTAATTAACTTAGTGCAGGTAACCAAATAGTTGCCTCAGGGTAGCAGTGTGGGTGAGTTAAATTTCCACATGGTCAACCCAGAAATGCATAGTTCCCTGTACACTACTTCTGTAACCCAGCAAGAAATGTTTGAGGTCATGTGCCTTGACAAGAAGATAGATTTTGCTCAGAGATATCTAAAAATACACTAAATCCATACTGGTGCAAATGAGAGTAGAATCTGGTTCATCGCTAAGTCAGGTAAATATAAAAATGTGAGGACAGTGAATTGCCAGTTAGTAGAAAATGCCATGTCCAGCTGCAGAGACTTCCTCACTTCTTCCTCACCCAGTCACCACAGAAGAGCTGAAGATTTCCAAGAGTCTGGGGGTGAAATCCTGAACCAAATGAAATCAAAAGGACTTTTTCTGTTGACCTCAACAGGGCCAGGATTTCACCCATAGTTATTAAAGATGAGGAAATTATTTGGAACAATTTGTTATTCAGAAAGACCTTGGGAAATTTATGTAATTCTCTTCAGAAAGCCCCTGCTCATGAGTCACATTTAAAGTACTGATACGGTTTAATCCTATAATCTCAGAAAGCTAGCAGTTACTCTTTTTCCACCAAGTCAGAAACAGCCCTATAATTTCCAGCTAAAGTCCTCCCAGCATTATTTCTCATTTATCAACATTGAACCATTCAACCCAGTTAAACAGGCTAATACCAGATGACACCAAACCCCTCATTGCTAGCAGAAGTTTCTGCTATTTTCACTGAGTGTTAGTCTCCTTGGCTCCCACTGATGGCTTCATTCAACAAAATTAATTCTGTATAATTCAATCAAACCAGGAGTCTTAAATTAACAGTAAAACTGTTTCTCTAGCCTACAAAATAATTAATTGGGCTAATCATTTTCCAGCACTGGTGGTTTATTCAATTATTTTTCAGTTTCAGTGAACTTTCAATTAAGGTCAGCAGCAGCACCAGAGGAAACCAAGAATGTTCATGTTTTAGTAACATGTCTGAGAAATTGTGTTAATTGTGGATTTCTACTACTTAGTGCTAAGTGTACCACGAGCACCAACAAAACCCTACCACAATGTCCTCAGGTACTTTCTCATCCGTCATTAGTATAAAGAAAAGGAATGGGAGAGTGCCCACAGGGAGGGGAAGAACAGGGGGGGAAGTGTCCTTGACTATAGAAACTTGCTGTTCTCCTGCCCGAACAGCTCACTGACCTTCCAGACATCCTGAAAGGCATCTCTATTTACTCAGACTTTAGGGAAGGGAGGGCCTACTAGGGGGCTGAGGCTTTTGTAAGCATTTCTGCCATGAGCTGAGTCCCATTTTGCAGAGCTGTTTGCCACTGGTTTGCTTTCCTGGGCCTCTTTCTTGGGGCAGGGCTTCTGGACAGTGCCTAGGAGGGTAGGGTTCCAGTCTGCTGCCGAGATCGTTATGAGCCACCGTGAAACAAATAACAAAAATAATCAGCCTTATGGCAAATGTACTCAGTAAGCTGAATAGATTCCCTTTTCATAACGAGGTAGATGTTTTCCAGTTTCAGAGGAACAAATCTGCTTTTAGAAATGTTTTACAGGAGTGAAAATCAGATTTTGCTATTGAAAAAAATGCAACAGGTTGCCCTTCCTTTTTCCCCAATTTTTGTACAAATTGTACTTACACCTCTGTCTATAAGCCATGAAGAGCACTGTCTCATTCTCCCTGGGGTT
>NW_010549440.1:0-965 GCF_000687285.1 Phaethon lepturus | reverse complement strand
AGCAGGAATAAGAATACGAAGCCTTAAAGCCTGATTACAGCTGGGCCTTTCTGATAACGATCTGTTTACTTTGTTAGACCATGCACATGGGTCTCAGCTCCAGGCTGGTTCGAGTCCTTCTGAAACTGCTGGCATTGAAGGTGCTGAACGCTTCACAGGCCTGCACTGGAAAGGCACAGCTTGTTCCCAGTGAGTTAATGCTTCATTACTTTATCCTTAGTCTGGGAGTTCTCCAGAAAGAACAGCTTTTCTGTTAATGGTACCCTCGCAGTCCAGGTGTTCAACCAACTTTATTCATTTGTTCTCCCCCTACTTTTTGTTTGTTCTTTTGCTGATGATTCTTTCCACCTACAGTGAACTGTTACATCCTATCTGCGAATATTTTAATTTCAGGACATACTTCCTAGCTGTGCAATTCTGTCATTTAAGGGTATTCTTTGTTAATATTAATACTAAAAGTGACTACTTTCAGTCTTTTTTGCTTAACTGCAGAGGGCTGACTGTGCCTCTTGATTTTGTTTCTTCATATGAATTCCTTTTCCTCTGGTGCTGATGCAATAAACCCTGATAACCATTGAGGTTAATCTTAAACAGCATTAAGAGCAATTACAGTTCACAACCTCTGTGCACGCTGGTTGACCTTAAGCTTTCTGACATCCTGTATCATTCCTGGACCATTTTCTGCTGCCATCCAGCTTCTCAAACGTGGTTACTTAGAAGGAGAATTCATTTCCAACAGGAAACTCGTTCTCTGAAACAAGTTTGCTGTTGTGTCACTTGATGAGGCAACAGTTCAGCAACTGATCTTCATGTCAAGACACGGGGGACAGAAAGAAAAAGTGAATGTCCCGAGGTCACACCGAGAGTTCCTCGTCACTTTATGTATATGTAATAGATAAAGATATATATACACATACACCCCCTCACGGCAGTAGTGGGGTTACTGGGGGCCTGGATAGCCAGGC
>NW_010549439.1:0-13149 GCF_000687285.1 Phaethon lepturus | reverse complement strand
GATTTAACGCCACTCACCACAACTCTTGGGGCTCGGCCAGGTAGATATCTTAAAAACAATCCAGACAGACCAACCTCATTTGAACATTACATTTCCGACTGGTTTAGAAATATCCTTCCTTTGCTTGATAGATACAAATAGATCCAAATGCCAGGGACATTAGCTCTCTCCTACTGCCTTGCTGAGCAGAGGTTTCACTAACACAAGTCAGGCCCTGTGCCTATGTCATCATGGTAACTTCTGGATTCATAGCAAATACATCAGGAAAGGCCCCAGAGTTATCTAGTCTACCTTTTCTCAGAAGGATCAGTTCCACCTAAATCAGTATTGACAGAGGATTGTCTTAAAAAAACACCAGTGACAGAAAGCCCAGAAAAGAAAGGAAGAAACAAAATATAAGTCTGCCTGTGTTTGAATGTGTACACAAAGAGAAGCAACATATTTGCCACAGTGCTACTCCAGTGAACCAAAATGAAGTGAAGCTCAATCTTGTATGCTATGAATTTCTCTCTGTGTGTTAGCTGGGAGAAAATTAATGTTATGGCTCTCTCACTAAATGAGTTTTTTGAAAGAACATGTTATTTATCTTCTTTATGTGGTCTTTATTCCCTGAAGGATACCACTGCTGAGCACTTGTGCAGAATGCACATTGTTCCTGGTCTGCATTTGGTAGAAGACATGGTAAAAGCCAAGACTATGTGGACCTTGTCAGGACATCAGCTAACATTCGGTAGCCAGGTAAAGGATCTCCTGAGCAGAAGTTCTGGGCCGCTGCTTTCACATTAGGACAGGCTGAAGCTTGAGCATAGTTTCCTTGGTGCACTTTCTTAACCAGAAAAGCTTTTTCTCTAACCAACCTGCCAGCAATCAGAACAACAAGCTCCTTTGTGGAGTCCAAAGTAAGGTGATTTAAGACCAGATACCCCAAGCAACCACTTCTTCTGTCTTGCAGACAACCAGTTACCCAGAATCTGACTTGTGAGTGGTCTTTCCTTGATGTGTATATGTATTCTGGAGAAGAGACCTTTTCCTTACACCATTAGCAACTACAATATCCATGTGGCTGACATGGAAGAGGCAGCAAAGTCTCTCTTTAGACTGTATGCTTCTCCTTGGAGATTGTATGCTTAGGTACAGCCACATGCTGAGTATCTCTTCCAGTTTGCCTTTTCCTCTGTTTCTATTTTATTTTTCTTAGTAGTCCTAGCAAAGAGTTCTTCATCATTACGTTCTGATATGGAAGGCTTTTTTTCCCTTTTCCCTATTTCAATTGACTCATATTTTCCAGCATCCACTGTTCTCTCTCCATCCTGCACTTTTCCTGCATGCATGCTCACAGCTGGCCAAGGGAGAGCTGTATGTTTCCTCTCTGAGGATCCAGCCTTGGCCTTGAGGTCTAGGTCGTAATACATGTACTCTGCATGCATCAAAAGGACAAAGCACTATTTGGAGCCAGGGAATACGAACTGAGCTTGTCAATGCTCCTTTTAAATTTCTTTCCTGTTTGTTTACTCAGGAGTCTTTTGATCTGGGAAGTCTGCCCTCCCCTTCCTTTGTTTCAGCCAGAATCCTCAATGATGTGAACTGAAGTTCAGGGTAGGGAGGAGCAGTTCAAGAAATGCACGTGGTGAAATGAAAAGCACAGGGAAGTTGTGCTTGCCTGAACTTGGATTATGGCTGCAGCACCGATACCTTGATGCTTAGTTTGTAGGTTACTCTTGGAACACCTCCACACACACAGCTTCAGTGTGTGGTTGTATACAGTATGGAAGGACCAGATATGTGCCTTAATTCAGTGAGCCTGACTGGTTTGGCTTTGTTATGAAGACTTCTTGTTGGCATTATAAGCCAATAAAAGTTGCAATCAAAGCTGTAGTTCCAGGATTGCTTTCAAATTCTGTACTCCAGTGCCCAGGAGGCACCATGCCCCTCTCGTCGTACTTGGCTGACTGATGCAGCAGCTACTTGATGGTCAGTGCACCCTTTTGTGATGCAGAGCTGGGATCAAGCATCATTCACACTGAAACTTAATTCTAGAGCTGACTGTCCCACATGAGGTCTTCTTTCTGTAAGAAGACTTAAAAGTACCCCCAGGATCAAAATATTACCCAAACTCAAATAGAAGTGGAATGTTTGTTTTACACGCAGGCCACCCCTTAAATTTACTTTTTCCAGAGTATCTCTGGTTGTGCCTTCACCTTGCTTACCCATAGATGGAGAGCACTGAAGGGAACAGTGGTTTATAGATCTACCATGATAAAATAGATATACCACAAGAAAATAACCTATTATTATTATCTAGATGTACATCAAATCATTTCGATATCAAGACCTGCCAGGGGAACTCTACAATGTTCTACAGTCGAACCTACCAGCAGCCAATGGCATCATGCATATTGTTAACACCCTAAGGAAAAAAACCAGCACTGACAACCTCAGAAACCCACAGGTACACAGACATTTATATTTCTGTTTTATGGGACAGCAGAATAAACACTTTAGAAAAAGAAGTCTATTTTCATCATTAAACTTCCAAATCAATGTGTCTTTTTTTAAAGGGAAAAGGCTATTTACTTTGTTTTCAGCTCCTGATAAGGCCTGTTAGACACTGTTATGTCAGCATACCATTAGAAGTAGCTCATAGCACTGCATAAGCCAGATGCAGACCTTGCAATGATGCTTTTACAGTGCTTGCATCAGTAGGGGGTTCTGCTTCCATGAGTAAGATCACTCCCGTCATAGCAAATGAGCTCTTTTTCAATTGTATCTTACAGAATACGTATCTTACAGGATAAATATTGAAAAAACATTTTTCACATAAAAATCAAATGAAGATTTTCTTTAATCAGTCTGTACTGCATTTTGAAATTATAATCAAAAAGTTGACTTTGCATTAAAAATATTTAAAATGGGCACAAATATCATTAGACTTTTGCATTTTGAAGTCATGTCTTGCAATTAAGACACTGGGCAGAGGTTTCAGGTTCAAGTTCTGCTAAGCACTTTTTCCTCTTAGCTGGGAGAAGTTTTTGCTATAGCTAGTACATTGCTAAGCCTGAGCATTTTAATATTGTTTCTATATGCAGAAAGCAGATCCTGTTACCTCGCTTGCAAAAAAATTACTTGTAGAATGACACAAGCTCTTGGATTTGGTAGGATTTTGGCAGTAGTTTGCACTCCCTTTACACTATGGTTAATTAATTTATAAAAACAGACTGTGCAATGTTGTGGTTGTATTTTGTGTGTTTAAAAAGCAGCTGGAGCATTGTGTTGAGTGTTAGTAGCTCCTCAGCTGAAGTGTCCTGAGGATAGTGTATCAATTGTACAAGTTCTGAGTGTTCATATGGATTTCATTATGCTCATCACTGATGTTAAGAAGCTCTCAGTCTTAAGGCCTGCATGAGGATGTTTTCCAAAAAGGAGTGTCTGAGGTCCAGAGGGCAAGCTGGACCTCTGTGTTTGTGTGCTCAGGTACCTTCAGGGAAGGGTTTGCAGCTACTCTGGTATGGCAGGACAGCAAGAGCTCCCAGCAGAGCTTTTCTTTCTCTGGACTTCTTCAGACATTTCCTTCCCGTGTGATGTTGGCTTTGCAATGAAGGCTAGTGATCACATCAGCCCTTTGTGGCATCAAATCCCTTTGTACCAGTGTCCCTTGGAAATAATGTTCTGTGCCTCTGCATGTTCTACGGGAAGCACTTTCTGCCAAAAAGCCATGCAGATTCCTGGAAATAAAGGTCAGACAAGTCCCTTCACAAGTTTTGATACTTGAATGAACATTTGACCTGTTACCTTTGTCTTCATGGGCAATGTGGTAAAAAGGAAAGCATCTATTTCCTCAGGAATTAAAAAGTAAATTAGTGTTTTCAGGAATATGCATATGTATCGTATTTTCTCAGCATTGGGGATCATTTGCAGGTGGCAGAGTGAACTCTTGTCCTCAAAGCACAGGGAGACTTGAGATGACAGAGCAGCTCCACTGCCTACCAGCCTAGAACTGATTTATATGTTACTGGAAGTAGCTTGTCTCTAGTTTTAATGATAGTGAGCAATTGCCTCTTCATTTAATTTAATCTGCAGATGGGAGTAGGAAGGGATGCTCAAGTGCATGGTACCTTGGAAAATCTGATCTATTGTGCATGAGAAGGAACTTGTGCCTGAGTTACTGCAGGCTCAGTCCTTGCTAGGTCAACTGGCCAATACAAAGGGTTTGAAGACTTTGAGGATGATGGTCTCCTGTAGATGTTTACATGCAAACCACAAACATAAACTGGCCAAGGGCATTCCAGTACGTGCTTAGGCCCCACATCAGCCCCAGATGTTTTTTTTCCTTTTTGTATCTTCTTGCAGAAAACCATTGGTGAGATCCTTGCTTCAATGGAGATCTTCAGTAGATTTGAAACCATACTGGAGGTAAACATGTTTGTCTGCCCCAGGAAAGTGTGGTATTACTGCTGTTGCAAAGCCTGGTGCTGTTTTTGTGGGAATTTTGAGTAACGTTTAAATACATCTCAGTGGTTTGGCTTTCTTTCTGGGTGCTTTTTTCTGTGTCTTTTCTTATTTTCTGTTTTTTACATAAGCAAATGTAATGGAAAAGATTGGAGTTTTCACCTCTATAGGGAGCTGGCACAAGCAGCAAGCATACACACCTCTTTCCCATCTGCTTCCCCACTTCCCCTTCCCTTCTCCCCAGGAGACTTTGTTCTCCAAAGTGTGTTTAGTTCTCAACCACTGTCATGACAAAGAGTGAAGGTTTCGTGACTGGCCATGCCAAGCTAGATTGTAGCTACCTATTTTTGGGGTGTATATATCTAAATAAAAGCAGTCCTCAGGTTATAAACTGTTGAGGCTGCTGCCCAGGATTCATTTAGTTAGTATTTTCACTAGGGACAGATTGACTTTTCCTTTTACCTCCACCAGTGTCATCTGGACCTGCTCTAGCATTGCTCGCAACAATCTTGGCCTGCCTGTTCAGTTCTGTGGCTGTTAGTTGTTTACAAAATTCACTAACTGCAATTGTGATTATAGGCTTGATTCTCTTTTTCTTCTCTTCAGGCAAAAAGGCACAGTTTTAGTCTCTCTGTAATGTACTTGTGTGTTCAAAGCATGCAGGGAGCATTAGTCCAGTACTTCCTTGTTCACATTAACCACATTTGCACCAGTGGCTTCATTGTCCAAGCTATGTTTTTGTGGCATTTATGACAGTTTTATGTTATATATGTATGTTTGGTGTCCAGTTGCCTCTTGTATACGTTTGCTTTTCAATAGCTCTGCCTCTAGTGGGTTGCTTAGAGTTTCCTCTCCCTTCCTGATAGACCCCCCTCGCTAACTCATGCTAGATCCATGATGAAATCTTTTTATTGTTTTTGCAGAACTGCGGCCTGCCTGCAATACTGGATGGACCAGGCCCCTTTACTGTATTTGTACCCAGCAATGATGGCGTGGATAAGTTGAGAGATGGAAGGCTCATTTATCTTTTCACAGAGGTGAGAACTCGTAGTACTTTAAGACACTGTGAGCTAACTCTGTTGCACTAGGTTGTACTGGAATAGCTTGTGCAACGTATCCGATCATTGCTCCTGGAGACAGCTAAGCCATGTCTCTGTTTCCGTAAGGCTTTGGGAAAGAAGCGAATGCTGATGGAACCTGCAATGAGAAATATGGTTAGCCAGATTGTTTAAATCTGATGTTTGGATTGCTTTTGTCACCCTGGTATTGGGTAGGGGAAAAGAAAGGAACTTGTTCACCAAGTGAATTCACTGCTATAGTACATTGGCATTGTCAGTTATTGGTTGAAAAAAATGAGGTTGCTTCCTCTTGTTCCTGAGCATTGAAGGGATATCTAATTTTTGTGTTATCTTCTTTCCTTAGGGCATAAATAAGCTTCAGGAACTTGTGAAACATCATATCTACACTTCAGCAGCGGTAAGGCAGACAGCAATAATTCCAGATAATTGGGGTCTTTGGGGCCAGCATGTTATCAACTGTGGTGTTTGACATAGAGGTTGGAGTGTCAGTGACTTCAGCTGCTACTTTTTGGACTTCCTCTGGAGGAGCAAAGTTGTGATTCAGGATCTGATGAGGCAAAATGTTTATCATGAAAGTGGTTGCCAAAAGGGACAGCTTGTGCTCTCCCATCATGAAACTCTGAGTTTCCTGGAAGTGATGGTGCTCTTTAGTTGGATGGCCTTTGCAATGAAAATATTGTCCAGCAGAGTTTGCTGCTGGCAGAGGCTCTCTTGTTATAATTTTAATTTGTTAAACTATTAATTAGGAGTGTACTTTAATTATGAACTCTCCAGCCTACGGTTTCCCAAAAACACTAATAGCAGTGACACAAAAGTTATAGCCAGGCGAAGAATTGGTCCAAACTCCCAGCTCCTTTTTCCCTGTTCTTGGGCTCCACCAGTGGCTAAATTTAGAGATGGAGAACTAGTGCAAATGAGCCTGTGATCTGAGCCGGTACTGCTCACGCTTGCAGCAACATTGCTGTGTACTATAATGGCAGGGTAAATAAAATCAACACATTGCATCAAGAAGACATTTTCCCTTATACAATAAACAGGAGAAATGTTTAAAGTTAGACACAAAACCTGTGGAGGAAATGAATGCTCAAGCATTATGTTAAATGTAATGTCCTTCATTGAGAAATAACAATATTATTCCCATTCTTTACTGAGAAGCACATGTCAGTCCTTGTGATTTTCCTAATTCCGATAGAGAAAATGAGCAGCACTTGAACAAAGCAGCACTTGGGATTGGCGAATAACAACATGGTAACAAGCTGAGCTACTTTTTAATAACCTGTTGGACACAAAAGTAACAATTGTCTTGGTTCTCAGAACTTCTCAGATCATTCAGTGTCTCAGCTGCAGTTTACATTTTTTCTGACTTTAGAAATAAGCTTATTCATTAAGTCAAAATATGTTCTCTATTGTGCTTCTGGCTGAGCTTTCATTGTTTATTGAGTCTGTCCTGGAAAATCCCCTTATTAGTCTGACTATTTGCAGCTGTATTAGCAGGAAACACTATTAGTGAGATTTGATTTCATCTGTGCTGGACTGTTTCTTATACAAGGAATGAAAACCAAGGCTGCTGCCACCAGCACCGCTGTTTGTGCTATTGCAAACCATTCACACAAAGTTCTGAATTTCCCTCTGATCCATTGTGTGTGTTTAAGGTATTTCATGAAATGTAAATGTTAAAGTCAAGTTCCCTTTAGAAGTTTAAGTGAGGGGAATCATGGAAGGATTCTGTTAGCTGTACTGACCCTGCTTTTTTATGGTACTGTTCCCTTGTGTTTTTATTTCAGGTGACTGTAGAGAAACTGATAATGATGCCACACATTGTTACTATGGCTAACCAAATAATTACCATCAACATCAGTGCAGATGTAAGTATGAATCAAAACCCCTTTGGGCAAACCTTCCTGTGCTAGGAGAAAGTCTGGATGTGGTTCTGAACAATGTGAACAATTCTGAACAATTTCATCCCATCTCTGCTTTCTCCTCTGCTTAAAAAAAATAGACTTAAGGTCATTGAGTTAGTTTGCTGCTTATCCAACCTGTGACTCCGCTAAGAGGCTCGACCATTCGTGTGGTTGCACCTGATGTTGTGTACCATCTGTTTCCGGCATTGGCTTTATGTAGTTGATAGAGTCTAACAGGCTAAAAGGCAGATAAATTATTTGTGTTTCTGCATCAGGGAAGAATTCTGATGGATGAATCAGGGATACCCTTAAACATGCGAGACATTGTGGCATCAAATGGTATTATTCATACCCTGGATGGCATCTTCATCCCTCCTTCAATAATTCCCATTTTGCCTCACAGATGCAATGAAGAGCAACATAAAATTGTGACAGTAAGTCAGCTTCTCCCATTCTCACACTAGTGGTTGCTGTAGTCCCCACACTCGCCTGGAGGGACAAAAGCAGGCTGTGTAAATTGCATTTGGGAAATGTGTTTTCTCTGAGAAATCCCCTGATATGAACTTAGGCAGTATCAGCACCGTCAGTGTTTCTTCTGCTGGCACTTGGCACTGCTTTCCTGGCAATCAGAAAATGTTCCTTGTAGGTTGTTGTTCTTTCCTTGCACCCGTCCTACTTTTGATTCAGAAGTATTTACCTTTTCGTAAGGCCTTAGATGATCTTCTTCACACCATAGTTGCTAACTCAGCTGGCAACGCTTTGTTCCCACTGCTATCAGCATTGGTTCCCCGTAGTCTGGACAGGAAGCAGTCATTCAGTAGCAGAAGCTGTAAATGCTGTGCAGTATTCTCACCTGAACAGTTTTGTATACCTTATTTTAGGTGCTTGCTCCCCAGTTTGATCATTAGTAGGTTACTGAAGAAAGAAGATGAGGCTCTGAATAGGCAAGAGGTACCTGATTTGGAATCGCATAACTTGCTGATTTTAGTGACGGCTGCTGCATGGATGCACAAAGTTTTCCAGCATACCTGTGTGTCTAGTGACTGGTAGACTCAGGGTGGAGACAGACCCCATCTTGCAGTCAGGTGCAAGCATCTCCTTGAGACAAAGGAGTCAATTTAAGTGACAAACTCCATTTAGAGTGTGGAAACTCCCTTGTAGGAATGTTTCTGATACATGTTGTGATGTTTTGGATATATACCGGGAGCAGTGGCTCTGTAGCGTTCTTGGCATGGGGAATGGGTTCCTTTGAGAAGATTAAGTTTTCCCCTTCTGTTTTCTTAACAGGGCTCTTGTGTGGATTGTGAGGCCCTCAACAACAGCATTTGCCCACCTGGCAGCAGAGAAATGGTAAATATTTGTGGTTATTTTGGTAATTTCTTCTTTGCATGATGACATACAGACACACTTACAGACTGTTTCTAATCGATGCCACTTTCAAATAAATAGAGAGCAGGAAAGGCAACCAGTAGAGAGGCTTATTAGAGGATACATACTCCCTACAAATCCATGCTCTGTGATCCCAGACTGTCACTCACTAACTGCTCTGTGTTATTTCTTATCCTGAAGTCTATTTGCTGAATCAATGAAGAGAGCCCTGAGACAGTCTGGGCAAAATGAAATTGTAGACTTGCAGCTTTTAGCACTTCTGCTCTGCCTCAGGCAGAGCTTTTCTGCTCACATGCTGAGTCTGCCAGCTTCTCCAGACTGCTAGAACCAAGCCTGAGCCCACTAGCACCATCCAGTACTACCACTGCCTATATCACGGCTAGAGATCACAACAAGCTTTCTTCACTGCAGAGGGTGAGAAACCTATCTCCCTGTTGATTCAGAGATGAGCAGAGCTAGCTGAAGGTGGAGTAAGGAGGAGGAAGAGGCTGGGTGCTGGTGTTTGAGTTATCCCATGCTGAGTTTAGCAGAACAGCAAGTTCACCTTCTTCCCTGACTGTCTCACCTCCTTCCGTCTTTTTCCTTCCCTCCCTCCCTCTCTCATTCTCTCTTACTCCCTCCCTCCTGCCTTTCTCTCCCTCTTCTTTCTTCCTTCTCTCTCCCCTTTCTTCCTTCCCTCTTTCTCACAGTCTGTTTCTCCCCCTGGCCCTTTTCTCTGCTGTGTCTCCTCTCCCTCCCTCCCCCTCTCTCCCTACCCTCTCCCCCTACTCTCACTCTCTCCCTTATAATAGACACTATTATTAGAACAAAGGGGCAGCACTTTGGATCAGACTGGGGGACTGCTGGGAGCAAGAGGAAGCCACTGTGTGCCTTCTTTCATGATACGCATGCCATAACGGTATCTCGTTCACCTTGGCTCCTCTGTGAACTTCCGCAGCTCAGAGATAGGCATAGTTGCTCTCGGGGGGGGAAGGTTACAGTGCTGATGACTTGTTTTGTTTGTACAGGAACCAACGGTCTTCCCAAAAGAATGCGTCTACATCCATGATCCACAAGGCCTGAATGTCCTGAAGAAGGGGTGCGCCAGGTACTGCAACCAAACCGTCACGGTGAGTGTGACATACATGTCATATGTGTGACCACATACCCTTTGAAAAGAGCTCAGCTTTTCTCTTCCTCATTCATCAAGAAGAGCTCTGACTCCTTGAGCTGAGAGAGGGCTGGATGGGAGCAAAAGGAAAGCTGTCCCATGCAAAGGGCTGTCCTCAGGACCATCACGTGACCTGCCTACCTGCTTTGGCTTGGCAAACAGAGAGAACATGAGGTACAAACCTGCTGCAAATGTTAGAAAAGCAGCTCAGTTAAACCTGACTACAATAAATAAATAAAACAAAGCACACCATTTGCCACCAGCCAAGCTGGAGGAAGCCATGAGACAAATGGTGCAATGTTAGCTGTGGCACGTTTTCTCTGAGAGTGCCCTGGTTTTAGCATTTCTCCCAAAGGAAGCTGAGCGCAGGGAAAGTGCTGTAAGATGTGAAATGATTGCATCCTGTTTACGAAACGTTATCAGATGGTTCAAGAAAGTCTCTCTTAGCAAGTTTATGGACCTCACATTTGTCTGCAGCTCCTGAGCTCTCACGGTGCCAATTATATGGAACGATTTTTGGTTGTCTCATTAAATACTGATGATTATTTGTGTTGTGATTGCTGTTCTGTTGATCGGTCACGACAAGACCTGTGATCCAGGATTGCTACATCCCTCCAAAGGAATGCAGTTCTCAGTAAGGATAAAATAGGAATGAGTGGATCAGCACTATTAAAGAAGTAAAAGTTGATAGAAAACATGGAGTCCGGGCAAAAAGTAGGGATTTATTCTGAGAATATTAGGCTGTAAGCAGAAAGAAGGGTATTGTTGAAAAATAATTTAAGTGCAGGAGCTCCTAGGAACACAGATGCCAAAGGAAGCAGTCCATTTCAGTCCACAGCAGAGAGGACGACCAGGATTTCAGAACTATGAGGGCAGGATGACTCCAGGCAATTCTTGTTAAGTCACGTCACATTTCACCGATTTTGCTTTTGTTTCAGAAACCTGGATGCTGCAAAGGATTCTTTGGTCCAGATTGCATGCCATGCCCAGGGGGATTTTCCAGTCCATGCTATGGCCGGGGAAATGTAAGTATGAAAGATCCTGCTGTGTTGCAATGAGCACTTGAGACAGTGTGATTAGAAAGTGTAGTTGTAGATAAGTACAATTCAGAGTTTGTGCTTCAGGGCTAAGCCCACAGCGGTGGCAGCAGAAGATCCAGGGAGAATGGCACAGACTTAGTGGGTTTTCTCTCTTGAGCTCTAATGTGAATCATGTCATGGCTGTTGGGGACGGCTCTGGCTATGTGGGATTTTGTATTACTACCACAACTCTTCATGACTATTTGTTACTGCAAGTATCAAAGTGCCTTTGATAGATATCAGTACCTTGGCTTTGCCTTGGTTCCCTACATTTCAAACACTTTGGTTTTCTTTTTGTTTTCCTTCCAGTGCAGCGATGGCATACAAGGGAATGGCAACTGTCACTGCTTTGAAGGTTTCAAAGGAATAGCCTGCCACATCTGTTCAAACCCAAACAAGCATGGCGAGAACTGCGACGAAGGTTGGTAATTCTGATAGAGACACTAGAGGAAAATGTAGGGCAAGAATATAGTGCAGGTTCCTGTATCCTGGATTCCCTTCTGGCCAGACCAGCCTCACAAAAGAAGTGATGGAAATGTCATCATGGGTGTCCCTTCAAACAACAGTGGAGAAAACATGGCTGATATGGCTGTGGTGATGGGGGTCCTGGAAACATCAGCCAAATTTAGGTGTGGGACTCTGATTTAGATCTCTCCTGCTAGGCAAGAAAAGACAGTTGACAAGGGCATTGAGCTTAACAGACTAAATCTGAGCCTGTCCATACAGCCTGTAAAAAACGCAGACCCAGGCAGTCACAGGATATGTTGCTGGCCAGATTTTGAGTTATGATGGGTGTCTCTCCGCAAACGTCCTTCTGTCAAGAACAAATGGGATAATTATTTGGTGTCACAAGAGGTTGTGAAGGAAAGATGGGAATCTACAAAATGCCATCACTGTGGTGGATTCCGGACTTTTTGTAGTTACTGTTCTTACTCCATGTACTTGACAGATTGTGGCTGTGTCCATGGTGTCTGTGACAACAGGCCTGGCAGCGGCGGTGTGTGTCAGTCCTGGTCCTGTAAGGAAGGCTATACTGGGAAATTCTGTGACAAGACATCCAAGAACTGTGGCCCAAGCGGGCTGTCCCAGTATTGCCACCAGAATGCTGTCTGCAGCCTCAATGACACAGCAAGGTGAGTCTTCCTGGCGTATACATTCAGGTGGGCACATTGCCGTTGTACAGACACACAGCGGCTATGAGGCTGCTAGTCCTGTACTTACGTGTATATGTCTGCATACTCGGTGCACTGGATTGTTTGAGTAACACAGCCAACCTGCTAGAAATCAAAGTCAGGCTCTTGCTTGCTTGAGAGGCTCAAACTGCCTTTTGCTCTCTGCTGACTTTCAGAAGGGGCTGCTCTATCTGTGTCCCTTTTGTACTTACACTTTTAAGGTGCATCTGCAGGGATGGATATGAAGGTGACGGGTTTTCCTGCCAGCCCATCGACCTGTGCAGTCAGCCAGAACGAGGAGGCTGTTCACAGAATGTAAGTAGGGTCAGACTGTCAAATGGAGAATCAGAGCAGGGATCCAGGACTCCTGGGACTGTTACGCATTTTGTGTGCTAACTTTCCCTGTCTATAAGATGGGGTGGATTAACAGGTACTTTGACACAGCCATCCTAAGGATGTCAGTCATTTGGGTTGGTTCCAAAATGTGACACCCTAGGGAGAGTTTGGCTGGTTTGCACCAGATATTCTGGCAGCTACAGAGATTAGCTGTACAGATAATTTTTGGTTGGTATTGATTTTCCCCTCAAGCTCTTCTAATGTGTGTTGGTTTCTCTGTTGCTGTGTTCAGGCTGTAGCTTAGCTGTGAGCTTCAACTCGTATTTCTAGTAACCATCAACACTACATTATTATCCTCTCAACACTACATTATTATCCTTTGAAAAGAACTGTGGTGCTTTATGATGGAAATGACTGCCAAATGGTCAGACCTCATCATAATTTAGGCCTCTCAGTGAGAGGAACACATTGGGCCGTGTAGAAGGAAATAGGATGGCAATGGGTACAAAGTAGGTCTTTCCTGAGAGAGATCTGCCCTCCATCATTGATTCCATCCCGCATGTTCAGGCACAGAATCACAGAATCACAGAAACACTA
>NW_010549438.1:0-8371 GCF_000687285.1 Phaethon lepturus | reverse complement strand
GGGACGCGGCGGCGGCAGCTCCGGAGCCGCCAGGCGGGGGAATGTGGGACGGCGCATGCGCGGTCCAGGCCAAAGGCTGCACAATGCCGCTCTCTCCCGGGAGCGCTACGGCAAGGCCCGAGAGCCAAAAAGAAGCGCTTGCGCGCTCGGGTGGTGTCTTAAAGGGCCAGGCGCCGCCTTCGCTTTGGCCTTTCTCTCGCCCTCCCGTCCTTCACTTCCCTGTGCTGAGTGGCAGCGGTCAGCCGGGGAGGAGGCTCCGAACTGCCTGTTGTGCTCTCCCTCCGCCTCAGGGTAAGGCTCCTGAGCTGCTGTCCTTTCTCTGGGTGGCTCTGTGGGGAGTGAGCGTCGAGGGCAGAAGCAGCTAGGGCCCCACTTGGCATGTGGCATGGACCAGGTCTCGTCAGGGCCCCATCCAGCCCTGCGTGGCTTTCCCACATGGGACGGATCGTGCTGGGCACGGGTGGTCAGGTACACAGCCACCAAACATGTGGACACAGCTCTGTTCCATGTGCTGCAGTTGTTAAAAACCCGTTGAACCTGGCTGCAGTGGGGGTAGATGTCATTGGGTTGTAACACACAGGCCACCCCGTTATGAAAAGACCAAGGTAATTAACAAGGCTGTAATGTATATAATGTATGAGGCTGATGTATGAACCATTTAACACTCTACTATTTGCCTGGGTGAGAGTATATCTAAGGCGGTTCCCAGTGTACCAGTGTTTCTGACTCAGAAAAGCATTTAACTTGATTCATTAAGGCCAAACAGCCCACTTAAAGTTAAGCATGTGTTTAAGCACTTTTCTGGAGAGCAGTTGTTTTCTGAACCACAACCCAGCCCCACACAGAACACATTACAGTCTGCTTTCAGTTAAGTGGGAAGAAAAGGAGACACGTGTCATTTACTGGCCCTTTAACACAGGAAGATTTTTGGGCTCCAAAAATTCTAGTGGCAGTTGAGAAAGGAAAAAAAAAAAAAACTGTGGTACAGTGAAGCCAAGGCCCTTCTCCTCCAGCCTGGAAACCCGCAGCAGAAGTCTGGAGAATTAACCCTGCTGCCTAAACTCAGGTAAAACACAGACGGTTATAAGTGCTGCACAGTCTCCAGAACAGTATTAGGAAACAAATCCAGTTAAGTTTGTTGCCGATTCTTCCAGATGGTTTTGGCTTAAAGTTTTTTAAAGTCTTTTAAAAAATAAATATGAAAAAAAAGAGAGAGCACAAATCAAATTGGCAGTATAATATTATGTATAACTTTCCTGTTATAGGGTGGGTTTGATTCTTTCATGTTGGAGGTAAAAGGTTGTATTTTATCTCCTCAGTCTCCGCTTTGGAAGTTTCTGCCATATATATATGTGTATAAAATACATATATATGTATGTATAAAAATTCTTATTTATAGTCAATAATACCTCTCTGGAACCTGAAAACTGTAGCCTCAACTACAAAGTAATCATAATCCTAAACAATTCCTTAGCCTCTAAGTGTCCTGGATTTTTTTTTAAACAAGTTTAAAGTATGATAAACTCCATTTGGCAAAGTTCTCAGTCACATGCTAGATTGGATTTTTGACAGCATGACTGTTGCAGAAAAAGGGAGCTCAGCCAGCAAGGGCATTCCTTTGGGACTGCATAACGTGAGTACCTGAGGATTTGCATGGACAGTCCATTGTCTTTGGATGAAATATGTGTTGCTTATGAGTCATTTGTGAGGGTCTTTCTTGCTCATCCAGTCATGCTGCCACAGCTGGGATCAGCAGGATGTGGGATCTGTCCAAATTCCCTCTCTGGAAAAAGAGTGGGGCTTGGCAGGCTTCTCCCTCACAAAATCTTTTATTCCGTTTGGTTCAAAATAGCCTGAACTTGGTGACCTGCCAAGCACACTGGAAGAGACACCTGTCTGAGGTTTTTTTTGGGGAAAGCAGCTTCCCATAATGATGAAAGGGAAAGAAAAGTCCATGAATGGCTCAGATTATATGGAAGTGACCACTTTCAGTGCTGCTGGGATCCCTTTGGATGGTTTGAAGGGTCTCAGGAACAGAGCTGAGGCCATGGGTCCTGCTATGACTAATGTGTACAATTTTGTCGCAGGTTCCACCGAGACCAGAACTAATCCAGTCCTGCAGATTTGATCCAAATGACGTTAATGTTTGTGGAAAAGCTCCCACTAACTTCAGTACATGCTGGATCTGCTCTTTAGACCCGACTGCTGCAAACAAGCTCATGCTTACATTTGCAATGGTGAGTAATAAGGCACTAAGCTTACAAGCTGTGTAAGCCCACGTTTATGTTTTGGTACAACTAGCGATCTCAGGACTTTTATTTGCTTGGGTCTCTCAGCAAACAGAGGAAGCACAAGAACAAGCTTACCGTGTGTTATATGTTGCACAAGAAACAGAGGAAGGAAGAACTCAAGGGACTTGCTGCATCTTTTAGGCTTTTTAAAGAGCAGCTGATCTCTGACATATAGGTGTTTCTGTGTAGTTGCTAATATGCTGCTCTGTTTTTTTCAAAATCCCAGCTACATTGCATTCATGTGTTTCTTCCAGCATTTAAAAATAAATACTGAACCTTTTCCAGGCTGGTATTTCTACATCCCCCACTACAGTATGAACTTTGCTTGCATCACTGCCAACATTTGTTCTTTTAAAACTAGGAAGTCTTACCCCAGTGGAGAGCAGGTAGGATTTGATTCATTCTGCCCTCAGAGGGATGTGTACAAACACTTAGCCTGGGCACAAGGGGCCTATGGAAGTTGAAGAACTTCTTCCAAAGTAAGATCATTGAAGACTGCATGTATAGAGCTCCATGTTAGTAAAGACCTGTTAAGAAATAGTCCATGTTTTTTGAGAGAAGGTACGACTTTATGCAGGGTTGAAGTCCAGCAATGTGCTATAGTGTATCATTCAAAGCAGATTCCCCCCCAAAGCAAGTCACAGCCAAGTTAATGCATAAATGCCGCTGATTTGAGAGCCCCAGACTGAATCACACACGGTCTGACTGCCAGACGTGATGACAGCCTGCCTCTCCCAGCCACTTCAACTGGAGCACCAGGTTCTCAGCACTTCTGTGAATCAGGAGCTTTGTTCTTGGCTGTTGCAAATGGTTGCAACTCCAATGAACGGACAGTTCAATACGATTAACTCATACCCCTGAGACAGTTTTGGTGAAATATGAATATACTTATTACTCATTGTAATTTAGAAATCAAGATGTTTGAAAGTGTTACTATTTGGTTAGAGCATCTCTTTACCATTCTCTCCAGTCTTTGTAAGAGGGCAGGAGGAAAAGTAAGAAAACACACAGGAATCCATTGGGCTTTAGCCAGCTGAAATCTAGCATGTTCTAGCATCTGTTAGTTTAAACTGCCAACTCAGTAGCACACACTATTCACAAGCTTGCTTACCTGTGCAAACCACTGTGTTAACAGCAGGTGCTAGGTCTACATCACACTGAATGTGTAACAAAACCATTTAGATGCAGCTCATTTCCAAAGAAATATATTTACTGTGGCCAAAGATACATATCCATGTTGGCTGGGCAGTTTCTCTTCAGTTGTCAAATTCATTGGTCATGTCCCTTTCTCTGTCCCACAATAGTTTTGGCCTTTGCTCTGCTTCTTTTCATACATATAAATCTTAGCCTGCTGTATCCCAGCCTCCAGCTTCTCCAAGTAATGCTTCTTGCGACATCCTGATAAAAGACAACAAGGTCAGACAGAATATTTTATGGGCTCTTCATTCCCTTCCTCTCCATTGCAGGGGAAGCCATTCATCTCTGTTTCTCTGGTTTGAGAACTGCCAATCTGAAAGGATGTTATTAAAATCCACTCCGGACCCCCCACTGGATATTGGCTGTCTCCAGGCCAGCATTTAGATCATAATCAAAGCTTGTATTTGCGGATGAACACTTACAAGATCCTTTGGGTCTTGGACAGCTCAATTCTTTCCTGCCTTCCCGTCAATTACCATAGTGCTGTGCCTTTTGGGGCTTGTAGACATCCCGGCTTCTGGGTTCCCTGTTTGTAGGCTCTGCTCGTCCTTTCCCAGATAAAAAGCAAACACTGAAGAGACAAAGGTCCTGTAGGCACTGAGTAGCCAGGGTGGCCTCACCAACTGGTGTGTCCAGGCTCTCAGAACTACAAAGTATGAGTCAGAAGAGCTGAGACCCAGTTCTGGCTCTGCCCATGATTCTCTGCATCATCATATTCCCTCTCAGCTTCCTCAATTGAAAAACACAGCTCATAATATTATTTCCTTACCTACAAAAGCTGTTAGGAGGATTATTGCATTGTTGTGAATTCCACAGATGAAAGGTACTACAGAAGAACAAACTGCAATTATTTCAAACCTCTGCTCTAGTCCTGTCATCCTTAACTTACTGAATAACGCTTACTCAGTCAAGGAAATCCTGCCACTACAGTGAAGAAAATCATTGGTAAAGATGACTCTCTGTTGCAATAAGAGCATTTATCCCCTTGTATTCAACACCCTTCTCTTTGACACTGGGATGATCGAAGTCATACAATCCCAGGCATTTACTACACGCTCTTTAAGCAATCTTCTATTTGGGTGCTGCTATTTTTTTATCCCAAACATGAGCATTATTGAATAAATTCTCTTTTTGTAACGTATAATGACATCCACTCTAGACATAGCAGCTGCTGGTAATAGGCTCTGCTGTGAGTCTGCTGACATGTGAGGTGTCTTGAAGCCCATGGTAGCTGATGGCTGACAAAATGGTCCCAATGGCCAAATTTGCCTGCCTTGAGGCATGTGGAGCTTGCATCAGCCTTTCATGTGCATGTACATGTGTGTACAGCGTGCCTATGGATGTGCCGAGAGATGGAGGACAGAATGCATTGCCAACGTGGTACTCATACCCTTTCAGCAGCCTTCTCCACTTGTAATCTCCTGGTAATACCCAAGTACAAATACTAATAAAGAGCTCCCTTGCAGTGGGGAGCTATGGTTTTGATGGTGAAACAGGCACTGAATGGTGAGGTAAAGAATCAGAAGTTTACAGTTAGTACCTATAGCAAAGGTCAGAAAAATTGGTGCTCTTGGTTAGTGTTCCCAGCAATCCCCAATTACTATTAGATACTGTTGGGTGCAGTCATGCAAGGCACTGAGCGTTGCCAGTTGTCACAAAACTCATCGGTCCCACAGAGGCAAATGTCTCCCTTTTCTGCTTCCATCCACCCTCGTTTTCAAAAGACTCAAGTCTGGACAGCGAGAGCAGAGAAGCAAAAAAACCCCCAAAAAAACCCACCACACTCTGGTTTTGCACCTGTAAGTTTTTTCTTGTCAAAGCCTATGCACAAAGCTCCTAGAAGGATGTAGGTTCTACTGTATATTAAGGGTTAAAAGTAGTGCAATGGTAAGGAATAAATACACTGCAGGTGTTAGTTAACAAGGTACTAATTGGGTAACTGGAGGTGCAACATAAGAGACCACAGAGGCTAATCAGGAGGCTTTGGGTGAATCTAGAATTCTCCTCTGAGCTTGGGGAGGAGGCAGTCAAAAGCTACTGCTGTAGTCTGGTGTTTTATGGAAAAGCTGGAGTTAAGGTATCATGGAAGAGGTGGACTGTTGCATCTTGTAGTAAAGCTAGTATGACAAAATCGATTTAGAGAATCATTCACAGATTGCAACTATCTTTTCCTGAGTTGAAATTATTTTACTTTGGGCTAGGTACCTTGTACTTGAATAATTCTGATTTTATTTCATTGTACCTCCTATGTGGCTTATTCAAGCTGAGTCAGCCTGTGCCTGTTTGGCTAAAGCATTCTCTAACCTCACTGCCTTGCATAAAGAAGGCTTTAAGGATCCCTAGAATACATTTGCTTTCCTCTTCTCTTGGAGGATGCAACTGGGTTCTTCAAATGCAAGTTTGCAGACCTACAGGTAGGTGTGTGAGTGACTTGTATGTTCCAGGTTGAAAGCTGATAGTGTTGAAATCTCTGGGGACAGTTTCCTATGTCAATTGTTTTTCCTGCTTAGCCTGATGCATAGTGAACATCACAATTTGGGATGAAACTGTCTTACACCCACCCTGGGTGAGATAAGGAAGTATAAGGTGTAGCTGGAGACTGCTTTTGGGTTGCAGTTTTGTCACACCCTCCATCACTAAGCTGCTCTTGAAAGTGGATTTACAGTGAGGATCAAACTCCAATTTTTATCTTGTGCCTATTCGCTGTGAGGTGACTCTGCCCTGCCAGCTTGAAGGGCTTTGTGCTTGCCTAGCTTCTCCTGTCTCTGCCCTTTTGCCTGCACTCACCCATTTTGCTCAGCCCTCCTGTTGCATGCTCTGTGTGTTGCTGAGGTTGCTGAACACTTTGCATTATGAGAACCCATGTTCAGCTGCTTATGACTCTGCCCAGTCTTACATGTCAGCCAATACACTTCTTTTTGTTGCAGGAGTTTGTCTTGAACTAAAATATAAATACATTTAAAACTTAAGCTTTCAGACTCTGGTTCAAATGAAAATGAGTCTTTAGAGTAAAAGGCATACGTTTTTCTGAAGTGATCATAATGAATACTCAGCTGATTACTCCCTGCCCCCCCTCCCTTGGAAAGCTTCAGGCTGCCAACTTTTCCCAGCCCCCATGCCTAGAGCTGCAGCAGTTTTCATTTAGGGCTCTTTGGTCACGCTCATGATTTGGTCTCTCTGTATATTATGGCAGTCATAAATTTATACCCTGCTTATCCATGTGGATTGGACATGTACTGGCACAGGACAGTGCATGCAAAAGACCTGACCTGGTGCTCTTCAGCTCTCAAAAGCTTTCATACACATGTATGCTTTTAGAATTGCCTTGAAAATGGGAATACATGGTAAAAAGTGCCCTGTTTTCAAAATCTAGTCCTTCTCTGTACCCTTGATACCCATTGTCCAGGACACTTTTAGGTAAGGCAGAGTTCGGATGGTGTTTCAAAGGCATTTCCTCACTCTGGCAATGGGGAACAGATGATGACCTGGTGCAGGCCAGGTTTAGTGAACACCAGCTTGTGAAGTGTGGCTGTTCCCCTTAAGAAGACCCAGAATGTGCCTTTTTCTTACTGCTTGCATGCTCCGTGTTCCTGCAGAGGCCATGTGCTCTGGGTGCAGAGGGCACTGAAGTGGCTTTCGGGTACCTGATGAGCAAGTCAAAAAGGTCAACTTGCAGGTGCCTGTGGCAGAGGGAAGCCCAAGGGACACATTGACCAAGTGTGGGGCTTGGCTGTAGATGCAGATGCAACTGCAAATGCTGTCTTACAAAGTAAGTACAAGAGTGGTACAGCTGTGAGCAAATTTCTAGTTCCTGAATTTGCACAAGCCTTGAAATTGATTCAAAAAAAAGAAAACACTTTGTCTTGGGTTTCGTTAAAGCATATGCACAACTTTGGTTTCATCCTGAGGCAGCCACAAGCCTGGCTAGGTGGAATTTTCCTAAGTATCTGTCCTCTTGCCTGTACAAAACTCAGTCTTGCTGATTATATCAGACCTCCTGAGAAATTTCAGTCCCATTGGTCACATCTTTCAAAAGCTAATCTTCTGGAAATAAGGTCTTCCAGTAAAACTGCCTTCACCTTATGGTTACAATAAACTGACTTATTAATTGGCATCACTGCATGGCTGTCTGTGTAACAAGCAGCGTGGCAGCCTCTGCTGGCATATGTGTCCACAGAGAAATCCCATAACTACTTATTTTATGTCAGTGCTCAAATGTTTCCCCTGGACTCGCTTATTTTCCAACAGTTCTATTTTTTTCTTTCTTTTTGTGCTGCAGCAATTCAATCATATTTGGGTTTATAACAGCAGCATCTTTTTTTTTTTTTAAACTTCTGTTTGCATTCGTAGATTTGCTTCAGGACATAGGCTGTGTTGGTCTGTTATTTGGAAGTGTTTGTAACAGTGCTCTGTTTGTTGATGCTTTTATAGTGGGTGTGTTTGTAAAATTCATATTCTGTTTTTATTGTAGACATTATTTTTCTTGTTTTCAGCAGTTGACAATATTACGGAATGCACTAACCAATGCAGACTACATCAGGTTGTGGGTTTTCTTGATGGATTTTTTTTTTGCCACTTACTACTACAGCTTGCACTGGCAGCATTCTGTTTTTATTGTGGCTCATATTAGTTGTTGCATAATAAACGTGAGTGTGCATTACCCAATGCAAACCGCGATTTAAAAAGAAAAAAAAAAGGGGGGGTGTGTGCGTGGGGAAGAGTGTTGTGATTTAAAACTCGGTCTCCCGCAGCACGCGTGACCCTGCGTGGGTTTCAGCCACGGGGGACCTGCACCTTTCCAGCTGCACTTTTAAGGGCTCCCCGTGCACCATCAGAGCCCCAGAGAGGGGCAACGTCCGCCCGGCGGGGACCCGCCGCCTCCC
>NW_010549437.1:0-12270 GCF_000687285.1 Phaethon lepturus | reverse complement strand
TATATAAAAATTTATATATATAAAAATATAACCTGGTTAATTGCATTAACCAGGAATATTTGTAGGAACGCGATACTGCCTTCATTCTGCTTCCCTCCATACAGATGTCTCAGGGACTCCGTACGTTCCCATGGCAGGCCTAGCAAATAAAGAACATTTTCTCAAAACTAGCATTCAGTTTGGAGCAGCACAGCTTCAAAGCGTTTCTGACTGAATGGAGGAACTCCAGAGAATAGGAACAACGATACTAAGAGGTTTAGAAAATAACTTTGCCAAGATGTTAAAAGAATGAGTTTAGATTCTTCTAGAAAAGGGAAAGCTAGCCAGCCTGGGATTGCATGGCCTGTGCGCTTAGCAATACTATGATATGCAGATATGCAGAACATATCTGATGGGTTTCTGTAGTGCAAATCTTAAGGTTCATCATCGCTTCCCGCCATCTCAGCCACCCGCACAACCATACGATAGCTCTCAACACTTTAGTGAACCGTGAGCTGCTAGGTTTTTCTCTCAAAAAAGCATCAGCAAATCTTGCGGGCCAATTCACACTGTGTAAATACAGCATACAGCGGTAGCAGGAAGCAGGAGGTTGATGGGAACACTAGCATTTCTTAAAGTCAAGAAAATCAAAGGGGATGTATACATTTTAATATAGCTAAATTGATTATCCACAAAAAATGGCCTCACTTTAATTTCCACATACGTCTGATAGAACAAAATCTTACATAACTCGATAGACCTAAATCACCTCCATCTTTCCATTGATTAAATGTATACTTTAAGGTAATTTCCCACAGTAGCTGAAAGTAGTAAGAACATACGAAACATCTCGTTGGGTGAGATGCATGGTTTGCCCAGCCCAATATTTGTCCTTCAGCAGCAGTAGAAGGAGGTGCTATTTACTGGGAGCATGCAGGCTTGGCAGTCTATTCCCTTTGCTCTTGGGTCATGCCCCCCTTTGCCTTCTCACCAGCGTGAGGAATCCCAGCCTCCATCCCTTCCATCGTTTTTCTTGCCATTCGTTACCTCCTTTTTAACTCTAGTGTCTCTCTCACCATCTTTTCTTAACTTCTTATTTTCCAGAAGCAAAAAAGAACAAACATGAGGTCCCAATGTATGGGACGGTGCTGAGGATGACAACAGTAATCAAACAGGGCATATGAACCATATCTGAAGGAACAAAATCCATGTTCCTTGCTAATTCTATTCGATTCCCTCCAGACATAGATCAAGCCAAGGTCATTAATCCCAATTTTAATTGCTTTTCTCTCTCATTAAGTTCTGTGGTAGAAAGCTAGATCATCCAGCTGTGGAGAAGGGACAATTAAAATCTTCTTTACAGTTATTGCCTAACAAGAGTTGAAAGTAAAGAAATTGTTTCTGAGAAGAAGAGAAAGGATTGTTCATATTGCACATAAGTATTAAAGGTATTCCAAAGGACAGCTCTGTGGATTTGTTTTTTAAAATATGGTACCTTATGAATGACAGTTGTATCCTTACTTTTTATTTTCAATTACTATAGAAGAATGCAAGTCGTCTGTACCATTGTGTTTAATTTTCTAGTATGTATAAGTTTCCCATGAGCTAGGAATATCTATGCTGTATGACTTGTCCAGCCAGATAAATGAATGTCTCTGAAAATTACCTGATCTATTTCTGGGTACTTCTTCAATCTATAGCAATAAATAAGAATTGCTTAATAGTACAATTCATTACATGCTTTTCTTTTTTTATCTTTCAGAAAGGAGTTTTAAAAGGAGAAAACTGATATACAGTAAGGACTCTAGTAAACATTGCCAGAAAATTTTTACATTTTTTCCTTTCTTAGTTATGCTAGAAGACTGTTAGCTTGATGCTAAAATAAAGCTAATAATGAACAGCGATCATTTCAATAAGCACTTCCAAAAGCAATTCACCTGTTAGAATTTTGACTCTGATATTTGTACACCTATGGTTGTAGTATTTATTTATGTTTTATTTATTCTGCTGTGGAACTTTTCTGTGAAGAAGATACCTTGTCCCATGTTTGTTGAGCTTCTGCTGTTGGCTTTTATAGCCAATAAATTTTACCTTGTTTCTATATCCAACTCTTATAATGGCTACTGTGATATAGAGTAACAACACATAAAACTGAGCAAATGTTAACTGTGAAGTCTGAAAAGTTTGAAAGCATTGAGAGTGAGATTCTTTTTACAGGTATGATTTAAATTAGTTCTGCTTATTGATTTTCATATTTGATCAAATACTTTTTCTTTCATAAACCATATCTTATCTTTTCCTAAAATGTTTCTCAGAAGATAGTGAGCATTTTTTAACTGAATTTTCATTGCTTTGAAAATAAAAGGCACAGAAAGTCTAAGCCCAAATACTTAAGATTTTACAAATTTATAAGGTCATTATATAAGGCCTTTAATTACAGTGTGGGCTACGGCACTAATCCGTCACTTGGATTACGGCTGGAGCTCTGTGACACGAGAAGCGTGCACCCTGGATGACCTCAGCTGGGATGAATCCTGAAGTCACAGATCCCTGCTGCTCCATTTTGGCATCCAGCTTTGTGTCAATGTGTGGAATTTGCTTCGGGACAAATGCAGTTTGTCTATAATTTTCCCATTTGAAATGGTCTGGGCCCAGGAGGGGCTCGTTTGTGACAGCAGGTTTTGGTGCAGAAGGGAATAGACCCGGTGCCGCTATCCCCTTCCTTCCTTTTAGCAACTCGCAGGATCCACGTGGCATCTGTCTGACTTCTTCCAAGGTCAGGATATACTCAGATAAATAGAAATTCATTAGGAGGCCCAAATTAATTATTAGTAAAATCTTTCTCTGGTGATTTAGGTTTATTTCCAAGATTTGGATTTATTTCATCTTTCCTTTCCTCCCCGCCTGTGGGAGCAAAATAATGGCAACCAGTAGAGGCTTTTACCATGTGCTTTTCTTTTAACATTTTAACATTTAACATCTTAACAGTTTAACATTTCTGTCCTATTCCACCCCTATATGTGTCAAATAACCAGAGCAAAGCAGCAGATATCTCCAGAGGCCCTATTGCATGTTGTACAAATCACCAACACCTTTTTTCTGCTCCTTATCTGGCTCCAAGCCTGGCTACGCTCCTCTGTCCGTATTTATTCTAGGCAGAGGAAGGAAGCTGAAATTTTGCCTGAGAAGCCCTTTAAGGATGCCACATTCATCTATGTGTTTTTCCAAAAAGTAGAACTTACTTTCCAGAGTTAATTTTCCCTTTAGGAAGATTGTGATCCATAGATTATTGACGCAAAACACTGTAGGTGCTCTTTTGAAGCCTTTATAGCATACAGAGCCTGTGTGTGCTTATTCTAAAGAAATAATTACAGTTCGTCCTTAGGAGCTTTGTGACCTCCACACAGAAGAAACTTTTTTGCTGAAGTGTTAGCACCTCTCGTGTTCCCAGTCCAATTTCAGAAGAATGATTATGATTTCACAGGATGCGGGTTTGTTACTCCACTAAGCCCTGCGAAAAGCAGATATTACGCCACATGCTTCTCAAATGTTGAATATCTTCATTGTGTTTGTTTAAATAAGGTTATATTTTAGTTTCAGTCTTGCCCATAGTCTTGCATAAGGCTTGCCACAGAACCAGCATTTCTGTGAAAAATAGAAAAAATTCTGTCCTACGCCTCAAAAGTTTAATATTTCTTTCCCAGCAACAATGCCAACTTCCTGCATAAAAGCTTTCACAATCTTTTGAGTAAAAGCCTTACAAAACAGTAAAAAATTGCTGTATTTTCTATATGTTCACTATTGTTAACTCAAGAAACAAGTTTTCTTTTCTGTTCTTCCTCCTTGACCATGATTTATCTTTATTTCAAATTGAGCCCTCCTGGAGTATAAATCTGTATTGTACTTTGATGCCTCTGTGTTTTGATCTCTCCACAAGATTTGAAAGAAACTGCACTAGACTGACCCATGGGGATACAGGGAAAAAAACCATTTAAATTAAGATGTTACTGTCTTTTTTATTACATAAAAATCTTTATTTCCTCTAGATACAAGACTGCTGTACCATGCTGCTTATCTACCTGCTTTGACATTCTCCACAACAACTTTCAAATCTGTTGGCTAATTTTGAATATGTTGAACAGAGAGGCAGAGCTCTTAATGCTAATGAAGTTTCTACAAATTTCATGAGAAGAAGCACTACTAGGAGGTAAGAAATCTTGTTAGTACCTCCATTGAGAAGAAAATTACACCACAACTCATGCTTATTAGACACCAAAGGATCAACATAAGAACATGTTACTACCTGTAATTCAGCCATAAAAAAAGCTTCAACTGAAGTTTCTGTCTTGGTGGGTATTAGATATTAAAGAATTCAACCACAAGATATTAATCTATTGTCAGTCAGGCTGTTGGTTCTGATACCATAGGACTAAGGTTTCTCTCAAAATTATCTTTCCTCTCATAAGAAACATCAATGCTAAAAGCAGACTTGTAAAGCTTTTTTTTTGCATATCCCTGTTAAGGCAGTGTCTCCAAGGAACAGAAACTTAACTCTTCAAGGTATTTTGTCCATAAGGCAAAGCAGCACAGAAATTTTGGTTTTTTCTCCAGCAATCCTAGTACAGAAGTGTTATACAGGAAAGAGATTAAGTTGAGAAACTCTGGAAAAATCAAGAAAAGTTCCTTTCGCTTTTTTGGAAGTCATTAATCTGAGCAGATTAGTTAAAACAATTTTAGATATTTTTCTGCTGCTTCCAATAGAAAAAAAGCTGGATGGGGAAGATATGTATTATGAGTCAGAAGCTGAAAGGTAGCTAACTCAGAACAGAGACATGAGAACAAGGACTCCAATCTGAAGTAAGAAGCTGTGTGGAAGGAGAGGTATAGTTGAAGCCAAACAAAGCAGCGGTTTTGGTAAGTGTTGGAAGTCAACAAATCCATCCCACATAGAATTAAGTATGTTATGGTCTCATGCAGTGGATTTCTGCCATTTTCTTAGATTTGTCTCTATGTCCTTTTGGGTTGCTTTCCTCCTTTGCGTGTATAAAGACTATGAATGGCCATGTAAGTCAAAACAGAAAGTCTTGTCTTCAGCAGTGACGGGGATTGAATGCATGGGGAGAACATGAATGCTTCCCCCAAATGTTTTCCTAGTCCTCTATTATTACTAGGTGATGGACTTCGTGAGCTGCATACTGTTCCTGTGCATTTAGTAATTCTTGGTGGATTTCTCTTTCGTGGACTTGTTCCAGCTCCATATAAATATTGAACATGTACTTCTTTGGCAAGGAGTTCCACAGGTCTGTCACCCATGAACTTTTTGTTTCTTTGCTTTGAACCTAATACCAACACTTTGTGGGTTCTCTTCTTCTTTCAGAAGAAAGAGTCAACAGTTTATCCCTACCCACCAGTCCATGCCACTCATAATTTTCTAAACCACTATTAATTGTTGCTCTCCCAGTCCAAGGACTCCTCTCTGACCTGGTTGCTCTTCATATGGACCCTGTTCCATAAACAGCTCCCCTGCCCTTCTCTCCGCACATCACCACAGTGCTAAACACATTCTGAGGTAGGGGAGCTAGAACTGCGCACAGTGTTCAAGTTGTCAGTGAATCACAGATTTATACAGTAGTATAATTACGTTGTCTGATTTATTGTCTTTTCCTTTCCTAATAATCTCTAACAGCAAAATTGTGGTTTTGACTGCTAGTGGGTATTGATAAGTAAAACTATTCATGCAGGAACCCGTAACTTCTTCCTTGTTTGTTCAAGTCTAGCAAACTTGTTCAGCACAAAAAAAAAAAAAGGCTATTAGCTTTGGATTTCACTTTTTTTTTGCCTCTACCTGTCACAGAAAAGAATTAGGGTGTTACAGTAGATGTGTGTGAGGCTTGTATGCAAAAATTAATTTACTAGACACTTTAGATAATATAAAGAATTAATTTGGTAAAAAATTATTTCATAGAAGTAGTAAATGGTATGTTTCTTTGCAATTAAATTTTCCTCTCTTCTTTAGTAACATATTTTAATAATGTCACACTTATAAAATTATTAATGGGGACTGTAAATGTAAGTAATTAAGTGTAAGGCTTACTGATAATCCTTAATGTGATTAATTTTTACATTTGAAAAAACCTGTAGAATAATTGATGAATTACTATAATGGATTCATTGTACTCATCAGTTAACTTTAAGTAATAAATATAGGGTTATATAGCTGATTCTATAGCCAGAATACTATAGTCTTTTCTCTCTTATCCCATTTAATCTTGTGTTATCTATTTTTTAAAAAAGCTTTATTACAATTCAAAAAAAATATTTTAGTGACCACATTTTGTCAAAAAAAGCTGAAAATGAACTTATGAAAGCTGATGAAAACTGTTCACATTTCATTTTTTCCTGTTTTGTCTATTTTCATTTTCAGGAAAGATGGAAAAAGTAGGTAAAAGAAACTCTAGCAGTTTAGTTGAGAAGAAAGTTTTAATTTCATGTAGAAATGCTCACATTTTCATCAACTCTGTTCATCTTTTTTATACTCATCAGCTTCAACTCTCATGTTCATTTTTGATGATTAGACCTCATTCAGATTATTTTTTCCCTAGACTGTTAACATCCTGTGTATCAGTCAATCAAAGAATGTGAGGTTACATATTGTTCTAAAGCCTTGAGGTGCAACAATTTCTTTTTTCCTTATGTTAACGCATGTGTGACAGCCTTCTCTAATATAGTGTGTCAGTGATGGACTGAATATCAGGTACCTGAAGAAATGCTCAGCTCAGGCATCCCTTTGCTCAGTCAACTGACTTGTACCAGTAAATATCAACTGTGTGCTCCTTCCACACCAGACTTCAGCACTTAATACTTGCTATAGCTATTGTGATCATGGACACATCTGTTTTTCCTAGTCCTTCCCTGATCCTTTTCAGCCTTATATTTTTTTTCACCTCAGAATGGTTTGTTTAGTCTTCAGGTAACCAGCAGGCCTGCCCCTGATTACATTAATTTCTTATTCATAGACTTTAAGACTAGAAAGGATCTGTGCTATCTAGGTTGTAGTTCTGGTTAAACAAAGGTCATGGAGCATTACTGAATTAATTGTCCACTTGAACTAACATACAATATCTCATCTGATCATCAAATGTCCTTTTACAGGAAACTTGCTAGCAGTGTTGGGAAGCTGCTCTTGCAGTCCACTGCTTGCTGTCACTGCGAAAATTTTTAAGCTCTTCTGCTTTGAGTTTTGTTTTACCGTTGAGTAAGAGCTTGGAGGATCTTTTGATTATTTGCTGTCTATTTTGTCCTGACAGATTCTGGTTAAATCACCCAGTGACTGGCTCTGGTTGGTAGATTTTGCTTCAAAGTGCCTGCTACTAAACCTATAAGATTTATAAAGCTTTTGTCCTGTAAAACACCATTAGAAACCCTCCCCTCTTTTACAATTACATTCAAGACACATCAGATAGCACTTATTTAATCAGTGTAATGGTTGTCCCATTAAGCAGTCATGGTTCTGTATTTATTGAAGCAAAATCAAGTAAAATGCCTCATATAAATATAGGTCATCAGTGGTTACCTTTCCCAACTACAAATCTTGTTAGAAAATAAATTAGTTTAAAACAAGCTAGTTTCCAAAAGCCCATGTTGATTGGATGCATCGATTCAGTTATTTATTATTTGAGCCCATAATTTGTGAGGATTAATCTCATGGTGATGGGCCAGTAATTACTCAGGGCATCTCATTTAGCCTTTTACAAAATCACATATTTACTTAGTTTTGATCTTCTTAGGCTTTCCTATTGTTTCAAAAGTCAACAATGTAGAAAGTTTTTGACCAGTTCTTCTAAAACTTTTGGATGCAGAATTTTAAAAAGTTGATTTGAGCTTTTCTAATTAAATGTTTTTGTCTTTTTGTTTTATTGATCCGTTTACTTTTTCATCTGATAGGAGAATGGCAGTACTGGTATGAGTCTGTCTGCTTTTAATACACTTGGACAGTCCTTGTTTCTATTGATAACTTTTCTGTCAACTACTTAATCTTATCTCCTTTTTATTTTATAATCAATTTTCTGCATCATCATTTCTACCTAATATTATTTTCCATTTTTGTATTTTAGATGTCCATTTATATGCCTATATACACAGGTATTAGTGTAGTATACAAGTATAATTCATGTATAATATGTATAATAAAGTACATTATATTTTAACTTTATATATGGAGAGAAATATATATATGTTTCAATTCTTTTCAATTTAATTTTCAGGTGCCTTTCTTTTCTAACTGTGATATGTTAAACAGCTGTTAAAATATTCTTCAACCATTCCCCACTATTAGTCATTGTATTTTTTTCTATTTAAATTCCTTCTCTGAAGTGCCTTGTCTGATAATTATGCCTAGTTCTTATCTGGCAGCCAGTATCCATATATGTATATATATTTGTATGCAATATATATGTATGTAACTATGTATGTAACTCCTTCTAATAGAAAATAGAAAAAGTAACCAAGTCAATTCTGTAAATAAAATAAACAGGCATAAACCTCTACTCTATTAAATTAGGATTTTTCTATGCCTTTTTTTTCCTTAATTACCTTGAAATATAGAAGTTAATCCCATATCACTCCACTGATTTGGTATAAATAAGATCAAACCATATCATCTAGACTGAGATGATTAGACATTATAGAGGTTAGCAGTTTGGTAAGAACTGAAACTGAAAATTCACCTTGGTGGGTGTAGCAGCATGAATTGTTATTCTGGAAATGGCAGGAGAGAAGTTTAATGGCATGAGGAAGACTTAACAATAACTGTAATAAATACCATACTTACCCTTAATTTTCAGAAGCAGCTGTTACATTTTTCTGCTTCTCACCATCCTTCAGTTCTGGGTACTTTTTTGGACATACATACTGAGTGAAAAGTTGGTGTACTTCATTTTTTCTCATTAAAAATGCATCTATATTGTAATTCTATCATAGCACTGTAGGTCATGTAATAACAGGGCATGATTATTCTCCTAATAAAATGGAAGTCATTTGGCCCTGAACCTCACAGAATTTAATATGCATCTGAGGCGTAAATTAATGGCCTGATAATACATCCCATTTAATGTCCCATTCCTTTAAATTAACCAGCCCAAGCACGTATTGGGAAACTATCTAATAAAAAAGTGAAAAAGGCAGCATCTGTTACGGCTGGTTAAGTATCTGATACTAAAGCATGTGTAAATAGAAAAGCTGTCTTTGAAGTGTAAATACTATTTCAAAATCCATACTGTGCTACAAGTTTTCTAGTAGCCAGCGGTTCCTGATTTGTAGTGGGTCAGGTAAGGAAAGGGATATCATGCTGAGCATCGCACGAAAAAAATGAACCATGAATCCGACGCCTGCACACTCAATAAAATCCATCGAAGAGCAGAGCAGGGTTGACTGCCTTTTCAGCAGAGACTTGCCCTGATCCTGGCGTGGTGGGTGCTGCACTGCGAGAGGTCCTCCGGCAGCCTGGGGCTGCTTTGGTGGGTGAAAGCTGCTGGAGAAGTGATGGGGCAGGGGAATGTGCCTGGAGAATGAGGGCCTGGCCTTGGACCAGCGGAGGAACCTGGCCCCGTGGTGCCTTCATCTTCCCTCCTCCTGCTGTGGTGGTCCCACGGAGCATCACGTTCTCCCCACGAGGCAGGGGATGGAAAGCTCCCGCTGGCAGCCACAGGAACAGCTCTAAGGCTGCCTGTGTCCCGTAGCCCGCACCGCAGGAACATCTGCTAGAAACGCACTCCCACGTAAATCTCTTTACCCAACTCGTTTAACAGGTATTACTGCATGTTGTTAAAACTTTTTAATATCTAACAGCCCAGCTCACGAGGGCTCCACCGGGGCCTTTATAAATACTTACTTAAGAAAGCAGCTCAGAACTACAATCTAGATTATTGGGTTGAAATTTGTTCATTTTGTTCTGCTTTCCTTGAAGATTCTTATCCTTTTCTGCTTATTGTTGTTAGTGCTTGTTAAATGCTGGCCATGATATTGACAGGTTGTGGGGTTTTTTTCCTCCATATGCATCTGTTCAAATATCAAATTTAGAATCTTATAAATAGCACTAAGCTCATCCCCGTTGAAGCAAGAGGATATTTTAGGTGTTCTCCAACATGTAAATTCAACAGACTGGAGTTTTCATCAAATATCTTAAAAAGTAAGTAACCTTAACTTCAAAGTCTTTTGGAAAATAAGTTTATCTTTCGACTATGCAGATCGTAGCGTACCTGGTTAAGTAATTACTTCATTCTTTATAGTGACAGCAAAGAACATTAAAGACTTACAGGATTGAACTATTGGGGTAGAAGTACCAACTAAAGTTTTTTAAAACATATTCCATGTAAAATCCTTATCGAACAAATGCATAACTTGTGTACAATTCAAAATAAAACCACAATAAACGACTTAGCACAATTAGTTTGCATTAATTCATATTCACGATGTAAAAATTATTTCTCTTCTAAATTTGGAAACCCTGCATGATTGGTCAGCAGTTAAGAAAATAATATTATCTAGCTTCTACTTGGAATGCTCTAGGTAAATGAAGGAATTGGGTCCCCATAGATTAGTCTGATTATGAGATACAATGTAGAAAATTTAATATGCAGCATTTTGAGGTCCCTGATGAAATACTAATCTTATAACTTTTACCTTATGAGGAGAGTTACAAAGATCTTTTCCATAAGCAGCGTGTCCTTGAATGATACAGAGATAACTGTGAGAATTACCATGAAGTGAAAAGCATATTTTGCCAATGGCATTTGGAAAGTTGGAAAAGAGGGCAAAAGTGAAGAAAATGGGAAATATTCCATAGAGATTAATATCTTACATAAAAAATATAAGTAAATTGGATGTGGCTGTGGTTATCAGTCATGTTATATAACTTCTCTCTGTGTTTTAAGAGTTTAACTACATAAATGCTAGCCAAGTGGTGAAACACATGCATACTTCTGTGCATTTACAGGCAGATCCTGCTCAGACCTTTGCCTAAATCACTGAAGAACTATAGCTGGGAGGAGAGAGGGCTCAGGGGGATCTCATTAAATGCATATAACCACCTGATGGGAGGGAGTAAAGATGACAAAGCCAGACTTTTCAGAATCCGATTGGGCACGGCCCTGAGAAACCTGCTGTTGGTGACCCTGCTTTGGGCAGGAGGTTGGACCAGGCAATCCCCCAGCCTCAACCCGTCAGTGGTTTGGGGACTCTCTGAACCAATGCACTGCTCCGAGCAAGCGTAATGTCTTTGCTGCGGGTGGCTCAGCATAAAAGGTGAGGTGAAGAAGAATCGGTCCTTAGTCTTGTGGATACCCTTACTCAAGGCATGGAATTCCTTGTCTTGGTAGACCTGGCAATTTTGAAGCTGTTTTGTGGATTTATAGTCAGCCATGCTGATAAGAAGCATCTAGACCAACTCTAAGAATTAACAAAATTATCTAACACTCTATAATGCCAAAAGGTACATGATGTTTTACAAAACCAATGTGCTTCGTTTCTTACGTTGCTTATATACGACCCAGACAACCAGTCCTGCCTACACACAGGATACGTGAAATGGGCCCAGTGTGTGCAAAATTCAAATTGTTACAAAACCAGGAACGACCCCATCCTAGATTAGTCACAATGTAGAAAGGAAAACAGACAAGTTGTTCCTTTTTTAAGTCTTTACCTACGGAACGGAACTATGGGTCAGAAAGAACGAAAGATTCTGTATTTTCTTTACTATCCAATCGATCATTCAGTATGCTGTCCTCTTCAAAGTCATGTAGCTAACCAGTGAGACTGTTTATCTGGTACTCCTTATACACCAGCGACAGTGTTCTTAAACAGAAATCACAAATTCCATGAATACATTTGTATTTTTCCAATGTTTTATGATGGTCATATATAATATTGCAAAGCACAAATAGCTGAGAATAGTAATTTGAAGCCCCAAAGGCTTTTAAAAAACATTAATTTCTCAGCAATCAGACATGGCCACATTTTTTTTTAAAGCAGGAAAATGAACTTTTTCAAATAATAGCTTACTTGATATATATCGTTTTTCAGAATTACTTAATTATTTTTGGTAACACTAATAAGACAGGAAGTCTTGTATACCACTTGTAAACTACTATACAGTAATTAACGGTAACAGAAGATTAATTACTCTTGTTATAACAAATGAAAGTAAAGAGTCTATTTTTGTCACTTCCAAATTATTATGTGCTTCTATGGAAAGATTCTCTTGAGTGATTGCCATCACAGAAACATGGTGGGATG
>NW_010549436.1:6736-18170 GCF_000687285.1 Phaethon lepturus | reverse complement strand
CTGCAGGGCTGACTGCTCCGAGTGCAGTAAGTATCGCAGGTTTTAACTCTCGAGTTTTTCTTGATTAGAGACGGGGAGGAACATCCGGTCAAAGCCCTCGTCAGTGCCGCAAGGCAGTTTTTGGGAAGCAGGGAAGAAAATTCTGATTTTCTTCACAAAATTTGGGCCTAGGAAACGTTACAGTTCTTAGGCAACACGTCTGGGACACAGGGAGAAAAGCGGTCTCTAACTTCACTCGCTATTATTCTGCACCGCTTACATTGCTACATTTACATTCCCCAGTGGTGCTGGTAATCTAGTTCTCAAGAAGTCCAGAGTTACAGTTCTGTCAAGGCACTGAGTTTCTGATTGGTGACACTGCAAGAAGATCTTCTGGGACGGACATGCATCATCAGGCACTTTTTGGTTTCTCTTCCTCTTTCTGATAATGCTGTGGCCCTACACTCACATACACAAACATGGCAATGGGAAACGGCTGGGAAGAAACAAAAAATTGCCAGGTAGCATAGTGCCATCTGACAATGCCCGTATCTACAAAAGCTATAATCTTCAGTTATTCAGTTCCCTAGAAATAATCACCCAAGTATTGTGGTATCCTAATGCATTGCCACCGCAGCTCAGAGCCCATCTGCGCAGAGCCGACAGTGAGAAAGCGCCGTCACTTGGTAGAACTACATCCTGCATAACTTTCCTTTTTTTTATCTCTTTCAAGTCCTAAAATGGATCTCGTTCGGTTTGGCCTTGATTGGATAACACAAGCGTACGGGCTGCTAGTACTGGATGAAAAGCACTGCAGCCACATGGTGATCACTGCCGTTGAGAAATGTTTGATAGAATAAATTTGTACCAGCAGACTTTATGCCAGATCAGGTATCATCTGTCTGTACTACCCAAACTCCATGCTGGATGACAGATCCAGTATTCCCACTGCTGACATAAAGTTAGCACATCGGCTTGAAGCTAAGACAAATTCATACTCCCTGGTCTGGTTAAGGCTGTAGCCTCATGCCCACTTTACAACAACATCAGTTGACATCGCTGCTGAAAAAAGCAATGGTTCAGCAACTGATTCTGGGTGAAACCTTTTTTTTTTTCCTCTCTCTCTCTCTCTCTCTGATCAGGTTAGTTTTCTTCCAGATCATTTCCTTTGTGTCATTCAGCATGTGGCTGTGCTACCGCTTGTGCCAGCGTAATGGAGGAGGTAGCATGGGAGCAAAAACAGGCAGGGGCAAGAGGGTGGATATGACTGCTTGTTTTGGCAGCAGTGTCAGATTATATTGGCTTAATATGTCCATGTACCTGTGGCTTAATTTGATAGAAATGTAGCTGGTGCTCATGCCTTCCCGAGATGTACTACATACAGTAGGCGATCCGTGCTCTGGTCCTGCTTATTACAGCCCCATGGTCACAGATGACACAATCGGATTCAGTGCTGAAACACTGTCTTAAAGCAGTATAAACTGTAACGGTCACAGGCTACTTCTCCTGCTCAAATTTCAGATCTGTATTCCCAGACGAAAAACAGGAACAGTATTTTTCTGCACAGTGTTCTGGTGACCAAAGGGGTGACAGAGCTTACGCCTGCTACACCTACAGGAGGGCTTTGTTAGCTGGAGATGCGCAGAGTGACCACACCTTCCCCTCGCGGGGAAAAGCTTTTCAAAACCCATCAATCATCCCTTGCTTCCTTCCCTCTCCTCTTCCTGCCCCATCCCCCAGGGAAGAGGCTGGAGGGATGTAAACACTATATGCTCAACTGGGCCTATTCTCAGTCACTGTCATGCAGGGAAGGCACTCAAGAATAATCCAAAGCAGTATCTGAAACGCTGCCGTCTTGCCCTCTCTGCCATCACAGGTCCCACAGCTCCCCGTGATTCGGACACAGATTTCCCACTCTTGGATTCAGTATGTGACACATTTCCCTCGACTACCACTACTCTCTTTCCTAACATATTAGGAAAACGCACACCAACAAATACAACGCTGTAAACATCTATTAGGTCACAATCAAATGGTATCTGCTTATTTATTGCTGTTAAAGAGAAACACATTACAGAATTTTCTGGGAAGAAAACCTTGATGTCCTGTGCAAGTGCTAATCTCCCTTTTCTCAGTCTTAAATCAACATCTTCTGTTCTTTTTAGGAGGCTTGAGTAATCCGCCTCCATTTTTGTCTCAAACGGGGAAACAGCTGCCTTCCAATAGCTATGACGAGGTTATCAAGAATACAGAGCCAGACTCCTTACAGCAGTGTGGCTGGAGGGAAGAGGACAGCAGACCTAAACTGAAATAAGGGAGTTTCTGACTGGACATAAGGACAGCCAGGCATTGCCCAGAGAGGCTGTGCAGTCTCCATCCTTGACCGTTTTCAAGACCAGACTGCATACAGCCCGAAGCAACCTGACCTGATCTCTTCGCTGATGCCGCTTTGGGCTGGAGGTTGGACTAGAGATCCCCTGAGGTCCCTTCCAACCTGAGCCTATGCTTATATGAAAAAGCTGCTTTCTTCTTCCTCCAGAACATAGGCAAAATGATTTCTGTGTAAAACCCTGTATTTGAGGTTAAGTTGATAAGGCTTGAGATAATTCCCTGGACTTTTCAGTACAGGTACAGTGATATATCAGTTCAAGATACTGATTACAGTTCCCCTACATGTTTTCTGGGATGCAAGAAGCATGCCTTGTTTGCAAAGGACAGTCTCAGTCTTACTCCTTTTTCAATCCCAGAACTGAGACATCTCATCTATAAAATGTATACAGATGTGATAATTTAAATCATGTTTTCTAGGACTTTATTATTAACCGTGTTACAATGCGTGTGAACAGACTTGCAGGTAGTCAGGCCATCTTGCTGCTTACAGTTATAAATGAGCAATTCATTTTGATCCTGAGGGAAAAAGGTGACCATAGGGTCTAAGAAAATCTAAGTGTCTACATAAATTATGTTCAGAGCTTCTTTTAAATTACCCAGAGTTGCTTATTCAGAAATAAGGAAAACTTGCTGAGCAGATCTGGTGCATTTTGGAGCTACAGTGTTGTAATTACATGTTCTGTTTTGTTTGGTGGGTTTTTTTTATGTACAGTTCAGAAATTTAGGTTTATAGAGAGACTGGGTAAATTTAGAAAGAAAGATTTCTCTGAAAACCTGGAGACAACTGGAAGTCCTCAAGAATCTTTCCAGTAATGTTTATCAACCTTAACAAATAGTAGACTGGCAAAACTAAGCCATTATTTTAAAAACAGTTCCACACATTTAAGCTGCTACTTTACCATTTCTGTTCTAAATCAAATCCATGGCTTCCCTTATTTATCGCAAAATTCAACTGAAGTAGCTATTTCCCCCTCAGGGCATTCAGTGCCTCTGTAAGACAGATGGTGCCTCAGCCCTGGACCTGCTTTAAAAGGGAAACTTTCCGTCTATTGAAAAACCCCATGAGTCCAAATTGGATCTCCTGAATTTCCGCACAACCCTGCTCTCCTGGCCACTTCAGGGCCTCCTGAAGACCCATTAGTGGAGAAGTGATTATGGGCACCTCATCTTCCCACCTTGACGGGACGTAGAAGACCTATGGGCTTTCCACCACAATGCTCACTCGCTTGAGGATGCGTCCCCTCCTCATACCCAGTCATACGTAAAAAGGTACAAACCAGAGTAGGCAGGAGGCTGAGCTGCGACAATGCACAAATACTTTGAAATACCCTATGCAAGCTAAGGAAACAGTATGCTGGGTTGAACTTTGAGAGATATTAAGCATTTCCTGAAAAGTGTTAACAATGGGGTATGGGAAGCTAAATATCGTACTAAAGCAGATTTTTAATTTTAGGCTTAAATTCATCTATTCAGAACTGAAAACAAGAAAAGCATTTATAACAGCCAAAGGAATAAAGTAAACCGTTACATGGGAAGCCCCTTTAGAGATAAATAATCTCATAATTAATTGTTTTTATAATTATTCAAGTATTCCCAGTACGCAGGTAATGAAAAAAGAAATCTGTATCTTGCTAATAGAGGATGAGAAGAAAAGGTCAGTAGAAATGGGACATAGTGATGCCATGAATATGCACAACACTTTCTATATAAAAACTTGTATATTTTCTTTTTTTTTTTAGGAAAAGAAAATTATTAAGAAACAATGATTTCTGCAGAAGTATATGATCTACTAAAAGTGAGGTATTGCACGCACAAGAAGCCATTGTTTAAGAATGCTGTCTTCAAAATAATCACAGCAATATATTCAACAATAAGAAAAGAATCTCCACAATGATCACAACCAAAAGGGGAAGACAAATAATCTTTTCCAGCTCTGCCATTTCAAATATTGGTACCAAGATACCAAATTACTTACATTCTAGATTAGAATACAAAAAATAACTGCCAGTTTATCACTCATTATGAAATAACCTGTGCACAGTCACTATAACAGATTTCTTTTGATTTCAACCCATCAGCTCATTCTGCCTGGGAATCCTTCAAACTGTCCCTTATTTTCCCATCACCTCTGCTGTGGAGGTTTTTTCTGCCTTAAATCCAACAGCTCTCTGTGAAAAAAAGAGCAGTCCTCTTGCTCCCTTCGGTGCACACAGAATGCGTGGCCACTGGGCTTGTGCCTCCCATGACATGTTTTGACTCCTCCTATTCATTTTAGCTTGCAGTTCATTCCTTCCATGCTTCCTTAAATGTTCTTGGAAGGACACTTTATAAATTGCACAATTATAAGTAATTGTTGCCATTCCTTCACTGATGACGGGTGTTAAGAATATGAACACAGAGAGCACCACAATCTCTTGTAATGCCATGCCAGCATTTTATATTATGGAATGCATTATTTATTCTTTGAAAGCCACGACAAGATACTTCCTTATAGAAGTATTTCCACTGTCAAACAAACAACCCCTTCCTAAATATGCCCTATATATTCTGGGAAGCACAAGTATGAAACAGAATTACTGTAAAAGATTACTGTGTAACAGGAATTTAAGGAGGCTGCTCATAACCAGTAATTAAAACACAGGACAAAATCCAATCTTGATTTGTGGAATTAATGAAAATTACTGTAAAAGATCTGAATTCTGCCATTAGCTTGATAATGTTGCCAGACACTTGTTTGAAACTATAAAGCAGTCAAAGTCTGTAAACAGTTGCCAGATTTATTGTAGAACAAAATAATAGTGTCTGTCTGAAATGACAAAGTATATTGTTTTTTCTGTTTTGTTCTTAACTATGTAGGAAGTTGTTCATCATTATATTAAAACACATTTATGTTTTAAGTGAGACTACTAAGAAGACTCACTGTTTTGACACGCTTTCTTGACTGTGTATCTTTTACATTTTTTTCAGAATAAATTTATGGAACAGTAGCAGAAGAAAGTGAAAATATTGGTAAGTATTTTCTAGGAAACAATGATTCTACGCCGGTATTTTATTTTTTATATCTTTTACATATTTACATTTTAATACAAATATTAATAAAAGATGAAGCAAAAACTGGAAATACACAAACATATTTTCTAAAACTTCGGCATTAGTGTCGTTCTAAGGTAGGGTTATATCTGCTGTTTTTTCCAACAGAAAAGAGGCTCTTTGTAGCCACAGTTTGTTCGATTTTGGTGTGCTGGATTTTCTTGGATGAAATTTTTCACCTTGTGGGATGAATGATTACTATTTTACTAGAATCTTAGAAATAAGAAAAGAAATTAAGAGACTCCTACAATTAAAATATGTTTAAAGATTGAGAATGGTTAATGATACTGAAAAGATAAATCACTGCGCAGTGGTTAGAGTGGAAGGTCTGACCGAAAATCAGCCAGACATAAATTTTACTCCTTTGTGTGCTATTTTCTTGGTACTTAAGTCCATGAAATAGCTTCAGATTTGTCAGTGCTCTGCAGTTATGTAAAAAAAAAAAAAAAAACAGACCCTTACCTGTTTTTTCCACATCCATAAAACAGGGCGTATACTTTGAAGCCTTGAATGAAACGTGCACTATTTGCATTACACACAGATTTTGTACTACAGCAATGAGGAGCAAGGTGGAATCGCAACACACGCTATATCCCAAATGGCTTATTACGGAAAAAGGCAGAAAAAGTCACTTAAAATATGATATGCCAAAAAACAGATGGAGTTACTGTCACTAGTGCAAAACCAGGCTTGCAGACTCAAGCTATGGCTTGAAGAATACCTGAGGAAAAACCAGACCAGGTACCTCTGCAAACCTCTGCTGCAGACAGCAGTCACACTGGCAGGAGCGACAAGCCAGACTGTGCACAGTAGGTGTGTACGTGTGGGTATCTGGGAACAAACCACAAAAATCGGCTCTTTCCAAACAACGTTGTCCTAAGATGATTCTTCTTGCTGTTTTTTCTTTGCTTTCCCTGGAACGAAGTCCTGTTGTGTTTGTTCAACAAATACTAGTGGTCAAGTGAAGAACTGACAGCTCTACCTGCTGACAAGCACTGTGCAAATTATTCCCGTCCTCACACACATCCCTGCCAATTAACCTCATTTCTGACCTGCAAATGTCTTTACAGTGCTCAGACTCCCCTGAGTACACTGACAACACTGTACTGGCTCTCTGGTGTCCATTTACATCATCTCAGTTGGAGTGTGAGAAACTGATTTCCATATAGATTTCAAAGGGGCATATAAATTTTATCTGTTTCAAAATTATAGCCTTTACCCTCCAAGTTTGTTTTATAATCACATATAAACAGAAAGATATTTGTTTATAACACACAATCTGATTATAATAACCTAATTTAGAGTATGAAGGGAAGAAACGAGATCACGTGGCAGAAGTTAAGCAAATATTCAATAATGAGTCTGAATCTTATCTCATTTTCAATATCTTTAAAATAAAAGTATCCACGTAAACCTTGATAGGATTGTTCCTGAAGTACCTGGTGTAGCTTACATCTCTGACAGGCATTATGGGTTTCAGTCCACCAAAGAAGCGATAAACTGGCTTTTTTTCCCCTAAAAATGCATGCTCTACCCCTCTGAGGTTTGAAATTGCATACTTGTTACATTTGTGGCACCTGCACACCACCAGTATAACACAGAGCAAAACGATCAACAGACACATCCTCAGAATAAGAAAATCCTTCCTCCCGTGTAAATTCGGCGCTCATAAATAAATGTCACGGCCCGGGGGTCACGGCGATGACGGACCTGCACCAGCAAGGCGCTCGGCATCGGCAGCGCAAGGCTCCCCACGCCTCGCGATTGTCTGTAACTCTCGGGGATTAAAGGATGTAGCTCCTGCTGCTGCAGCCCTTCCCTGACGGGCTATAGGATCCTACACCTGAAGGTACAGGATGCGGCTGATGCACCACAGAGAGGTGAAACGCTGGAGCAGAACACCGAAGCCGTTCTCCGACACGCTGAGCGGCCATGGGCTGCAAACGGGTTTTTTTGCCACTTCCACTCTGAGCTGAACTGTCAACAAACTTCATTGCTATCCCACGCCTGTGTCTTCACCTTCATCATTTCAGTTCCTGTTATTTAAAATTCAGAGATGATCTGAATATTTATGTTCAGTAATCAGTAAATTAATCAAGATGGCTAGGACAATTTATTTCAGGGAGTAATTCATAGACTTATTTACTAATTGTTCTATACTAAGTGTCATGGGCTGGCAGCAGCACAAATCGTGGTGGGAAAATATTTCATTGCATCATAATTAAGTTTTATATTTATTTAGGTAAATAGATTCTTAAGGTTGTTTTCAACACATTCTCTTGAGTTGGATTCAAAGTATCTATCAGATACTGCACAGGTCTGTTCACCAGTATCAACACACATAAATCAAAGGTAAAACCTGGAACGAAATGCTGGCCTGGTCAATAGGAGCTTCACTGAACAGGAGGAAGCCTTCTGCTCCTTTCCCCCTTCCTGCTCCGAGCTTCATGGTTTCAAGCCCTTGGCTTGACTCCTTGTTTCTATTGCTTGCTGATTCAACCCACTAACCCAACAGAAATCTTTCTGCTTTTCTGTCTGCCATGACAGGGAGTTGAGTTGGGTCACCGAGGTGTCTGACAAGACGATCACAAGTCAAGCGGCAGGAGCACACGGCTGGGAGAAGGCAAGGGGGGAAGGTGTGTGTCCCCCCATGGGAGGAGGTGCTGCTGGCTGGGCGGCTTCTCGCTTTAGGGCTCCCTCATGGAATTTTACTCAGAACGTTTTTCACCGGCAACTTTTTTTTTTTAGCCATACGTCTCCAGTCAAATTCCAGAAAAGTGAGGCTATTGCAGGAACCAGACCCCAGCCATTTTGTGCAGATGTGCTGCAGCAGGGCTGGGTGAGCGAGTTCGGATAGCACAAGAATTAGGTTGAACTTTCGCCCCTAGTTCCAGCATTCTTTGAAGTTCTTCACTGCCTGGGCAACTCCTTCCCCTGTCTCCCACTATTGCAGCTTCTGTCAGAGGCTCTGCATAGCCAGGATTTTCTCCGTTCTGGGATCTTCAAAAAGAATTTCGTACTAAGCTCCCCAGGGACCAGATCTTCACAGTGTTTCAGTGCTTGCAGTACAACTCGCTGCACTTATTTCCGAGCAGAGCAAAACTCCCAGCGGTGTTTGCTGAAGGGGCTCTAAGACAAAAAGAATTTCAGCAAATGGCTATGGGAACCTTCCAGAACTACTTACTAGGAGGAAAGAGATGATCTTCTATTAGCGGGAAGCAAATTTGGATAATTTTCTCAACAGTATTTTAACATGAATCTATGTGAGTATGTGCCCTTGCATGCACGTCAGGTTTTTGTTACCTATCCATCAAAACTACCAAATAAACAACCGTCCCCTAATGTAATCCAGAAGCACATAATAAAGGCAACTGGGTACTATCATAATACTGCTTTTGACCCTAAGACGCAATTTATCCTTCACTCTTCTAAAGATCATTAGAAAGTTTTCATGCGAATATGTGTTTACATAATTATAGACGGAGCTTTGTTGTAGTTTTGACAGTTATCTGTCGGATGTATTACTTAGCCTGATTGGCTGAACTCCAGTCCAAAACACCATCCAACTCTATTTGGTGAAGCACACACAAAATTACGTTTGGAGAAACAGATGGATTTTGGAGACCTGCAGATAACATTGCTGCAGAACGCAGGCTGAAGCACTCTAGAAGCAAGGAGAGGTTAATGGCTTGGAAAGGCAAACATGCTTGCTTCTTATACCTTCATTGTAATCAGTTACTTTACAGCAGACAGTCTCATTACTATAAATTGCAACTAGAGGCATTTTTGCCTTGCAAAGGAATTCATAAAAACATGTCAGATCATGTCAGCCGAGATGTTATATAAATCACATTCTGTACAAAGTGAAAAAATACATTTTGCATCCCAAAAATTTCAGATTGTTTTCTGAGTAGAGCCCGCAGTTTCACAACTCGAGAAGAATTTTTATCAGAATTACAGACACCATTTGAAAGACATGAAAAGAAAGTCGAAAATCTAAATATGCCTAAATGCTTCCATTTTAATCCCCTTGCTCACTACATTTCCCCTAAAGTTGCTACTTCATTCCACTGAGGGGTTGTTCCCAACGCTGCCTCAGACCATTTAAGCATTCGCATTAACTTCTGCGCTTGCATGTATGCAATCTAGTGACATTAGCTGGAGAAAAAGGAACGTTCTTAAATCAACTACAAATGTACTGACAAGAGGTGCGAGTAAAGAGAAATTTTCATGCTGTAATGCTAATTTCAACGGCAGGCTCCTGACGCCAGCCGCTAAAACCTGTGAAAACTACTAACTTTTTTGACATTACTAGGTCTTTAGCTTTTTTTTTACCTACTTCAGTATTCGGTAACTTGAGAAAGAATAAACCCTTTTTCCTAGGGACAACATACAATATGTCGGTTCATGTGAGTAAATCATGTAGGCACACGATTTTGCAGGAACTAGGCCAGAGTGAAAAAAAGCCAGAGAGCTGTATTAATCCCTTGGTGACTATATTCAGTGGGCTACGCGTTGGCTACACCAGCAGATTTGACCAGATTTTTTTACTCACAGAGTGGAAAAGAAAAAAAGGAGACGCTAAAACTCTGAGATATAAATGACTTAACCTGTCCAATCTGAATCTTCATTTTAAAAAAATAAACAATAATTTACATATTTTGCATCAACACACGTAAAATCTGAACACAAATCCTTTCGAGCAGAATCGCACAAAACAAGTAACTCATGTCGAGCTTCCTTTCTATAGTTTTCAGTACTGCCATTGTAGAATACAGAAAAAATCTGTTTATTTTCCTTAAAAAAATCAGGTTAAGTCTTTGAAATGTCACCAATGTAGACAACCTTTATTTCTTTTAACAAAACAAAAGGCAGTTTTAAATTAACTAAAAGGTTAATTCTAGAATGTATTACCATAACATTTCCGTTTAAAATAATACATCCTCTTATAATCTGTATTTTAGATTCCTTGGTTACAGTTAGTTTAAATGCTTAAAATTGTCTAATTACTGATTTTCTATTATGTTTGGCCGATAAAATTCAAGAATTGAATCAAAACTGTGCTAGTACTCCTTTGTTAAAATGTTAAAGCAGCCAGGCAATGTGCCCCTCATTAACTACCAGCTACTATTTGATTGTCAGTGTCGATTGCCTCCTAGGCAATGGAAATTATTTTATGATACCTACCTACGGATCTGAGTTTGTGCTGGACTACTAGACTGCTCCTTGGTCCTTTCAAGAACTGTAAACTATAAAGTAAACATACTAAAAAAAAAAAAAAAAGTCATGCCTTCTCACGCTGAGAAACTCCAGGCTTCAGATGACGCATAGGACTTAATGCTATTTACTGTACCACTGTAATTATTTGGTAGCTGATCAAACTAATAAACATACCATTTGGCAGAGTGGGTACTTGCTGTAGTGAGTAGATGTGAGCTCCTTTTTTTTTTTTCACTGAGCCTTCGCCTCTCCTTTCATATCAGATATGATTCAAGAGATGTCTCTCCCCGCCACAGCATTCCCTCTCCACAGCCACGCCAGCCACTTATTCCACCCTTCGGAGCAGACATTACCACACTCCTTAGCTGGCTTGAATCAACTGTTCATGCGGGCGTGCTACGAAGTGGAAAAGTAAACTGATACAGCTTAAATCTACAGATATACATTCTTCCTAAGGGGTTGGTTTCCCAGTTCTGATGCAGAGAGCAGCTGTGACACGTAACAGGCTTGGCTAGACCCGGGCACCGGGGCAGGAACTTCCAAATCCCACCCAACTGCTGCGGGAACAGCAACGTGGAGATGCAGTCTGACTGCAGAGCCCTGACCAGACTCAAAACTGAAAGCAAGCAGCTACTCAAGAGTTTTATGTAGCAGCACATGAAATACTTTCGTTTCAAGAGACATCTGCAAACATGGAATGTCCTTCGTTTTTGTCTTCAGCTCTCAATTAAACTTGCAAATGAGATCCTCTTTG
>NW_010549436.1:2784-6705 GCF_000687285.1 Phaethon lepturus | reverse complement strand
GAAAGACACTGCAATATAGTATACGCTTGGAAACAAATTAATAAATCTCTGCAAAGAGAAGGAAAGTGGTGTGATTTATCCATCTGAGTATCAGTCGTTTAAAAAACAAAGTGGCAATGCTGCACATTTAACAAAAAGCTGAAGTTCACAGATTTCCTCACGTGTAGGGCAAATCTTTCTTTAAAAGCTGAAATCATGGTTTCAGTAACTTCCTATTCAGTCATTTCCTTAATTAAAACATTGAACTTTAATGTGAAATACAGCCATTACAAAACCAGAAAGGAATCTGAACAATAACAAACCAGTCAAATGGGCAGCACAATAACCAAAAGTGATGTCAGGAGCACTGGCTGATACTTTTTGGTCTGAATCAATTATGCTGTGATTCCCTGAGACACTAAATCAAGTTTTAGGAAACTCTGTACTGGATCAAAGCTGTGCTAGCCACATGATGCGATGCAGTGAATACTCAGCACAAACGGACTCTCCTTGGTAAAAGTTATTTAAAAAACAAACCATATGTAAATTTTTTTCCACATTTTTGGAAGGTGACAATTTTAGTCCAGCAATATGTATGCCTCATCAGAGTCTCAAACATCTGTACTGCTCTGTAACCGAAGATTACCCAGACAGAGGCATTTTTTAGTCCCTTTTTGTCTCCTTTCTACTCCAGCACCCAGTGGTGCCCAAAATGTCGGTGTTCTCATTTTAAGTAGGCTCCTTCACTTGGACAGTTACTGCATTCACACCTGTCTTTGCCTCCCACGAGTGATCCAAACGCCCACGAAGCCAAACACCCTGGAGGACGCTGGTTGCCGCCGCTCAGCCCAGGGCCAGCGTCCGCTGTCTCCCTTGGCGGTGCCAGGAGCCCCGCCTGGCTCGGGAGCTGGTGACAGACTGCCGGCATTTCGCGGGGAGAGAGGGCACCGGTGCAGGAAGGCTGCTGGGAGCTCGGGGGGGGCTACAGGTACCGTCCCACCTCTGCCGCCCCGCGCTGTGCGCTCTGCCTCAGCAGCGAGGCAGCTCGTCTCTGCTCGCACCTGACCTGCACCACGTTTGCGCTGCCAAGCAGGCCCACAGATCCGTGTTAATGATCATGGGACCACAGTATTAGGTTTTGATACTATTAGCTGCTTTTTGTTGCCCAGGCAGTAATAACTGCGCGGGTCTCCAGTTACGCGGCCAGCTCAGGCCCTGGGTAGGCGCGGAGGGTCACAGAGTCACTGCAGCGAAGGTCGCGATCTGTTTTTCAGGCTGGTTCGGGTGCTGGGTCCCAGTGTCTCCCTGAAGTCACAAGCCCACTAGCTGACCAAAACTGACAGCACCTTAGTTTTTGGGAGGTCAGTAGGTCACTAAAAAATAAGAGTAAGGAAAGAGTTTGCAGAACAAATGCTATCAAAATTTTGGTGCTTGCTATCTAGAATACAGATACTCTTACGTAAACATTTACATTTGATGAGGATATTTTTGACTGGTATAATCAAGGATTTTGCAAAATTACACATACACGGACTTTTTTTTTGTTTTGGTTTTGGTCTTCTATGTTTTACATCCCTTAACAGTGAAAGTGAAAGGCACATTAAATACCTGGAACTGACTGATCCCATGGATCCATGTCTACCATACTTAGGTTACACTTGGATTTGAAATCAGGCTGAAGACACAATGTTTAATTAAGTGTAAACCTTGTTGCACAGATTGACACTCAGTGAAATGGCCATACTAAAACTTGCAATTTTTCCAGGTATCACCATACCTCCAACAATAAAAAAAAAAAAAAATCCAAAAACCAAACACACAGACAAAACCTCAGAGTAAGAGGTTATTTTTAAGACGACAATGATTCGTTCTGGCTGTGGCGTAAGATATAATGATGTTCTCTCCTCTGCCTCTAACAAGGCTCTTCTAAATGGTTCTCCTAGCTGATTTTATTCTTATTGCTAAAAAAAATCCATAAAGATAAAAATCAAAAAATCCCTTAATTACGCATTTTAAAGTGTGTGTTGTCTGCAGCTTTGATCCAGCTCCCAGACAGCGGGATTTTTTTTTTCTGTGTATTCAACAGGAATGGTAGGTACCACGTTGCTAACTTCAACACTGCAATCCGATTTACGCGGTCCAGCCCGAGTGGATAGCTACTGAAATCAGCTGGATTCTTTTATGGGTACAAGATAAAACCGTACAGATAACACTGCGGACCGAGTGCTAGGGCTAGAGCCTGCTGATTTATGTAATTGGCTGCACTGACATATCAACAGCGTCGCCCCGGCTTCGCCAGCCGAACGCTGCACCGAGCATGCGGTGCGCCAGCGCAGGCTGCAGGACCCTGCCTTTACCTCAGGCTGGAAATGCCCTGCAGCAGCGATTTCTGGATAAACAGAAACCCTATTTCCACAGGTGTAAATCCAAAGTGATGACTTTTGGGTCCGGTTTACAAAAATCGAATTTGGAATGAATCCTGGTTTTCTCTGTGTTTTCTTTCTAGGTGCTTGTAAAGCACCACAACTACCGATGAGCTAGTAATTAAGTAATAATAGCCATAATAATATTGTGAAATTCAGATATACTAGATAAGACTGCAATCCTGCTGGATGACAGCATGCTAACCTACTACTTTTCCCTTGAAATTAAAGACAAATGCAGATGATAGTCAGTAACGTGCTATTATTAATACTGCTTTTACTTTACAAACTCTATTAAGAGAAATATCTTTTGGTAATTGTTTAATAAAAAACCAGTACTTGTGTAACGACCCGGTTAAACAAACAGACTGACACACAGAGATACCGAGGCTTTGTTTGTCATGAAGATACTTTATTAAAGGGGAAATAAATCTGCTTCTGGGCTGCATCTCCAAACTGAAAGGGGTTTTCAGGTGATGGAAGTCAGTATTGTGCTGGGTCTCAGGCCTGATTACTTCCTGCAGGGATGGTTTTGTCATTGTGCCACCACCCCTCCCCTGTGACTTCTAAACAACCCAGGGTCACTGTGTCCTCTCTTTAATTAGTATCTCACTGCTGGAGGGAGGGGAGAATGTCAAGGAAAAAAGAATGAGAAGACACTGTAAACAAAGGTCCTCAGGGGCATCTTAACAATTTGGACAAGGAATGGAAAAAATGCTCGGTTCTTTTGTCGGCGGTGAAAAGGAAAAAATTGGTTGGGGTGGGCAGAATTTTAAGTTTAGTTATATGAATTTGGATAACATAAAGAGAAATCATGCTAAGAAAGAAACTAATTTTGTTCCCAAGAGGCCTTTATCACCCAACAGATGAGTATATAACCTACATTTTACAAGAAAGCCAACTAAAATACGGTGTTTCAACCATAAAGCAGCTGAAGCCCTAAGCTATACTCTGCTTCCCTAAGAGCCATAACTGAGCTCAAGTGGGGTGAAAGCAATTTTTTTTATTTGCATTAAAAGAAAACTTCCAATGTATATTTTTTGCACAAAAGTATTTGTACTGCAATGAGTAGTCTGTTGCATTACTGCAATTACACCTATATTTTCCACGGAAAAATAGACAATCCAAAAGTAAAATAGCGAATAAAGCAATAAGAGAACCCCACTGCTTCACACTGGCTAACTAACTTGCCCTGAAACTTCTCTAGATTGAAGAATCATAAAAATAGCAAATATTACTAAAGACTGTCCTTATCAAATGGGAAACGTTGTGCATGTGAACATACCGGTTAAGAGTTAATACATTTACCTTTTTTACTTTCCAGAATCCACAGTATGACACATAGAAGAAATTTCGCATAATTTTTGTTAGCTAAATACAGCCAAAAGGTCAGTGCTTACACAAAATTGAACTTTTCTTAGAATTTAGAGTATTTTACAGTATTTCGGATGACTTTTTTTTATGTTCTCTCCTGGTAAATCAAGAAGTGAAACTCAATTTTAAAGCAAAATTCCTACTG
>NW_010549436.1:1706-2774 GCF_000687285.1 Phaethon lepturus | reverse complement strand
AAAGGAGAGTTTCTCTTCAAAGCTGAGGGCAGGAGAAGTTAAATGGCACTTTGTCAGTCACTTGGCCAGCTATTGTAGCACATAGTAGGTGGCCTTCCCCCTCCTGGAATTTCCTGCTCCAAGGTAGGCCCTTAGGTTACTCATCCCATGCGGAAGGGAAAAGGAAGAGAAACCACACATGCTTCAGAAGAAAACCGTACATGCGAGGAGTTGCAGAAGAAACACACGTTTGGAACATCTCAGTGGAAACGAGAGCCCCAAATTCAACCTGGAGCCAGCACTCGCACCCCGTCCTAGCACCTGCTGCCTTGAGCATTCAGGAGTGGAATTTCTGCTATCAACGTGGTCACAGTTTTATGTAAAATAATTACATGCTAATAAGGAAGAAGGGGAATAGACTCTGTAACCCATGGCTATAGCATTCATCTCAAATACAAGAAAACCACATTTGAATCTTTGCCCTTATATTCTGCTTCCAAGCTACTGAATGCAGAAATATATGCAAAATCTATTTAGATCCTTAGGTACATATAGAATTAGGTATCAGCTAAGGCAGGACTTTACTCGAGTGCCCTGATGACCGACTCAGTTGCTCAGCCCCTATAAGGACTTGAACATTGTTCCTCTATTTAAAATTTAAATACAACTGCGCAATTTGGGTTTGGCGTGTTGTTCTTTTTGGTCTTGTTCTGAAGTCCTGGATCATGACGCTAGATGAATGATAGAGTTATGTCAACAATTCTAACATGCAGCTTCAGAACGTGGATGCCTTTGGTTTTGTTTTGTGTTTTGAAGCGCCTGTGCCCTGAGCAGTATAGTCACCGCAAGGTGGGTTTCAGCTTCAGTGGCATGTCTGGCTGTGAGCTGAGCATTATTCTGTGGTTTTAGTCTATTCTGCAAGAGTGACACTTACCAGCATGCAGGGTAGCTCAGTTTCTACCTTTGGATCACCGCATAAATACATCCAGGATCTCATATTTGATCTTAAACATATTTAAAAAACACAGAATACCTCCCACCCCTTCTGGGTAACACTGCAGTGTTAAATTGAAGAACAGCCTGATTTTT
>NW_010549436.1:0-1675 GCF_000687285.1 Phaethon lepturus | reverse complement strand
TTTAACTCCCCCCCCCCCCCCCCCCAATCAGATGTAGCTTTTAAATATCTTTTTTTAATCAGGCTCATGGTTTTCATGACTGGACTTAGGATGCTGAACACTTAGGGCAGATAAGGGTGCTATTCTTCATGGCCTAACTCCTCTCCCACCTCTCACAACCACAGCAGAAAATTCTTCTTAAAAAAAAAAAAAACCAACCAAGACAAACCCACCAAACTAATGCACTCTCTGGGTGAGGGGAAATAAAAAGCACATTTGAAACATATGAATTCTAGCTTTAAAAACATTGACATTGATTAAAGATTTCCATAGTGTACAATTTACAAGAAATTACCTCAGCAGGGTGAATGGATTCGGTTTCATAATCACAAAGTTCTCTAACTCCATGGTATTATATTCCAAGCAAGCTTGTATATTAAGTTTAATTTCACTTTTTTCAGGAAGTGATTTTACTCAAGATTGAATACAGCTGTTAGCAGAGTTCACTGTTCCAAAAATGTTTCTACACAAGCTGAAAAAAAGAGATGTGTCTGGAGGTGAGGATTCGCATCCTGATTCTGAAACACAGAATATTTCAAAGAAGCCAAGCTCCACTTCCGGAAACTGTTACTGAAGAAATATAGTCTTCACATATTTAAATATTAAAGAATGGGAGAAAGGTCTGCGTAACACTTTTGATGACCTAAATGAATTCCTTAATCTTCTTTGACAATGCAAAGCTAGCACACACTTGCTGGATTTACAGAAAGAAACACGATGATAGATATATCACTTCTTGTTTTGTCCCGAGCATTAGTATTAAAAACCCGCTTACTGGGAGGGGAGAGGGGGCAGTTTCATTTACTATTTCATCTTGATTCTGTTCTTTTAATATACACAGAAATGTACGCTGGCATATAGAACAGGGCCTCTGCAGAGGAAACGCTGCCAGCTAAAAACACAGGATGTAATCGAGACCACAAGAGACACATACTCAGTTATAAATGTAACTATGCTGGAGGTATGGGAAAGGAAAAAAAAAAAGGTCTTATTTTTCACTGCCAGTTTTAATTGTTTCAGTGACATTTTCCCACTCATTTTGTGCCTAATGAGAAGAAAAATAATCAAATCTAATTACTTTTGCAGCTAAGATAACTGCAGGATTCAGCATTCAAGAGTCCGGCCATTCATTTCTCCTTGAAGTAACTCGCCGATTGTTTTACGCACGTCTCGGATGACAAGCACATATTCTTTGTGCTATTTAAGCTTTAGCAAGACACGATCTGGTCAAATTAGCTGCAAAAGCATAATTAAAAATCCTATGAAAATCCCCATAAAAACAAAAGGCTGAACTTCAGAAAAGTAACGCTCAGCAAACTAAAATTTAAGACAAGGAGAAACACATAGTAACAATGGAACTCCCCATCAGCGTTTGCATCCCGGGCACTCCGGCTCTGAAGAGAACCAGGAAGTAAAACGGACTAAAAAACCTGAAAAAAAGCTAAACCAACTGCTTTCTTTTCTACAACAAAACGTTTTCTCTAAAGCAATCCAGAGTACGCGAGGTCCCTAAAACGCTCCCAGTTTCAATAATAAACGGCATTCATCACAATACGGCGCCAGGCTTTTGTTTCCGGCAGTCGGCCGAAACCCCCGCTGACGGGCGGGCGAGCGCGGGGTGCGGGCCCGACCCCAC
>NW_010549435.1:14484-20339 GCF_000687285.1 Phaethon lepturus | reverse complement strand
AGCGGTCCCACCCACCCCCAACGCCTTAAAAATGCCAGAAAGGGGGCCTGCCTGCAGCTTACTTCTCGTGTAGCAGAGCCGGTAAGCTGGTGGCTTCTGTCAGCGGGGAGAGGGAGAGATCCAGCTGGAGAGGTTAACTCTGGGTTTGCAACAGTCAAAAAATACGAATTGGTGCTTCTTTGAGCTGGCTTACACCTTGTAGGTGCTTTGCTTGGTAAACAGCAATAAAAGCTAGGATTAAGTCACAGATGATGTGTTGATTTTTGTATTCTTATCGTTTGAACTCAAATTTTGCTGCAAACCGCTAAAAATACATTAGATCAAAAAAAACCCTACCTCATATGTAATTTACAGTGGGCTTTCTGGGATATCCATCACAGATCATTTTGTTGCGGAACAAATACAAATATAACTGCTTTAATCTCATAATTTTGCCTTCAAACTGAATTCTAATGGCATCACCTGGGTAATAGTGTATTGCTATTCTGACAACATACCACCCTAAACACTCTCCGTCATGCATTGTTACATGAAGTAACAGACCAAATATGAGCAACTAATAAAATCTTACACTAAAGTCTTTTTTTTTATTTTGTATGATGATAAACTGATATTAGAATGCTAAATAGTTTTAGGCTTTTTTTACTTTCCCTTAGTATTATTTATTCTTAATTTCTGATTTAACTGAGAGAAATAACTGCCTCAGTAGCATCACTGGCCACTGCATTCATGCTTTTACTTTCAGTCTTTCATAATTAAATTCTTACCCAAATTAATAATGTCCATAATTCTTACCTACTTTTGAATGGAATATTTCAGTGAAGTGGAAGGAAAGGAGCATAGTTCTGTGTGAGTCTTGCAGTGAATACACGCTATCTGCCTAGTATCATGTATATATATCCTTAAAAGCTTGCTTGGAGGATGTTGCACTGTTGAAAAGAGTTATGCATTGATTTTTGTCCTCTGATTGCTTTTTGTTTCGCAGAGACATGCTTCCAGAGCAGAAGGGCCTTGTACTGGAGTCAGCGATGCTGATAAGGTTCTACTGATTTTTTTCCATAGTTAAATTTGGCTCTAACTCTTCCAATCCATCTTCATTCTTTCTTTCCTTCCTTTTACAGTTAACCATCACAACCATCTTTTGTCTTCTACATGACATGAACCAGCCATCAGCTAATTTTATTTCCATCATTTTAATTTATTCATATACTCTACTTTTGTTTTTCCTCATCCATGTTTTTTGTGCAGAGTTCACATGAGACTCTGGACATAGTGGAGGAGAAGAAGCAGGCAGAGGTTGGGATAGAAGAAACACTAGTCATAGACGAAACCAACAAAGGGAAAATGCAAGTTGCCACTGATGCTGGGGAAACATGTAAGGTGGAGCATCTGTCAAAAAAGGACTCTTCATCATTGCCATCAGATAGTAGCAGCAGCAGCAGTAGTAGTGAGAGTGAGGATGAAGAGGTGGGAGAATACCAGCCACATCATAGGGCAATTGAGGAAGTCATCAGGGAAGAACAGGAAGAAGAGGAAGACATGAAAAGGAAAGAACATGAAGAAAAAGTACAGCATGTGGAAGCCACACCAGAAGGCAGTAAACTAAATGTACCAGATGAGCACACACAAGTTACAGATGAAGATTTGGTCCAGGAAAATGCAGTTACCATAGCTAAAGAAGAGAAGAATTTGTCAGAGGAAAGTAAGCAAGATTTAGGTGAAGAAAGAGAGGAAGAACACCTCAAACTCAATGGAGATGTGTCTCATGTTGACATTGATGTTGCACCACAAATAATTTGTTGTTCAGAGGTAAATGGTAGAACAGTTTGACAACTAGATTAAGCAGAGATATTTCTTGGGGTGAAAATATACCTGCCTTTCTTCTTCTCCTATTCCTCCAGCTCTTCAGGCATCCAACAAGATTCAGATCATTTGGAAGGGGAAACCATTTGATGAGCAGTGAAATTCTGTCTCCTTCAGTTATGGTTTCTGACTTTTTGCTAGAACTGAGTGAGAATCACCAGTAAGGCAAACCTTCCGAAGACTGACATCTGCTTTTTATCTCCCCCTTATTTTATATGCACATACATAATGTAGATTTATTATTTACATGTTTCCAATGTTTTGAGTCTCGTCTTGTCTATTTGTCAATTGTTTTTGACACGTCCATGACATGTAATTGTGATTGGAAAGCTATCGGCAATTGAAATTAGAAAACACCCGTCACAAATTTTTGTTTCTTTTTTTCCCCCTTATTACTCGCTGCTTTTCTTGCCTTTTTTTTTTTTTCCTTTTAAAAAATGTTATGGAGTTGTAGACTAGAAATAGCGTGGCTAAAAATTGCATAGGTGAGAGCACTGCACTGTAAAGGGATGAAGCGTGTATCACAGTCTTACTATCAAGTCTTCTAGTGCAGTAGATATTTAGGGAAGCATGCTTGGGTTCCAGTCTCAGTCAGTTGTTTTAAGCCAAACAAGGTTGAAAGGTTCATTACTGGGCAAACTTTATAAAGAAGCAGAAAGAGAAAAAATGAAGCGCAGGGATGCGTCTCTGTAAAGTTGGCATGATCTTCTGCTGAGTTTTTCAACAGTTGGGTGGTTTTTTTCCTAGTTATCTACCTGCTTGTTCTTGCAATGGTGGCAATTTTTTTTTTCTTTGCACTTAAATCCAAACAACTTACCTTCTTTCTTTTGTTGTCTTTTGCATACACAAGTATTCTGATTAATGGCTTGAAAGGGTTGTGGGTTGCAGGCACCCACACTTCCTAAAAACATAGCTGGTTTGGAGGAAGGCGAGAAGGGAGAAGTGTGTGAAGGAAAGAAAGGGGTTTTTTTTATTCCCTGGGATTTCCCCCCATGTGCATCCAAAATCAATGGGAGATAGCAATTGGTGCATCTAGAAAAATATCAAAAGGCTTTAATAGATTTTTTTTTTTTTAAAGTTCTTAAGTATATTGAAAATCTTCTCCAATAAGCTAAGTCACAAGTTCACTGGCTTACAGACCCCTGGTTAATTGCTTGCTTTGTGATATTGCAGGGAACACCACTAGCTGACTCTAAATGACTAAAATTGATTTTTAGGATTGTTGTATATCAAAATATATAGATATAAGGAAGAAATTTTTCACAATGAGGGTGGTGACACACTGGCACAGGTTGCCCAGAGAGGTGGTAGATGACCCATCCCTGGAAACATTCCAGGTCAGGTTGGACGGGGCTCTGAGCAACCTGAACTAGTTGAAGCTGTCCCTGCTCATTGCAGGGGGTTGGACTAGATGGCCTTGAAAGGTTCCTTCCAACCCAAACCGTTCTACAATTCTGTGATTCTAAAAGACGACATTTATTTCTGGAATTATTACATTGAATTTAGACTGCTTAAAATCCAGTTGTCAAAGTTGTTTTTCTGTTCCAGAAGTAGTATGTATTAAAAAGTTGAACTTCTACGTAATTTGCTTGGAATTTCTAGTCCTTATTTGCAGTTTGACCGAGCAGTGATAAGCATTTTCCCAGATTAACTCTAATATGAAGTTTATCCATCTGAGCTAGCTATCAGCTTCTTTATGCAAACTAAGATTTATTTTTTTTTCCCTAGTGATGCTCTTTTACCCATTTTCAATACCTGTGTTGCAGCTTGGTTTTACCAGTTGATAGTAGTGTGATATGTACTGTTGGCTGAAACACAGAACTTTGGCAAGGTTATTAGGTGATTAAATTTTCCTACCATGTTATATAGCTACTAGAGGGCTGGTTTATTATTCCAAGGGGTTGGACTAGTTTTTTCTTTTTTTTCTTTTTTTTTCTTTTTTTTTTTTTTTTTTTTTTTTTTTTTTTACTGTTATGGCCTGTGCAGAAATCTTTGCCTTGTATTAGCTTCATTTCACTTTGCTTATTTATTGCATGCTTTTTGATTGGGAAGACAGTCAAATACTTATCTTATTGTTACGATTTTCTTGAGTTTTTGGGTTTGGTTTCTTGGCCTCACTTTACAAACCTTATTCTGTCTTTTGAATTGATTGATTATTTCTTGCACTACAGCCTCCAGTAGTGAAAACAGAGATGGTAACCATTTCAGATGCCACACAGAGAACTGAAATCTCCACTAAAGAAGTTCCAATTGTTCAAACAGAAACTAAAACTATCACATATGAATCTCCACAGGTATGGTGGCTGGGTGATTGATTTTTATTCCAGTTACTTGTAGATCAAAACAGATAATGTCCAAAAAAATGCTTTTCAAAAAACTATTCTCTTGCGGCTAAGGCTATACTTTGGCTATGAATTAGGTAAGTGAAATGTTTGTAGACAAAGCAGTATTACTTCTGAAGTTCTAAGATTTTTTTTTTTCTATGTAAGGTCTTAGTTGCTGTCTGTAAATGTATAACTCGTTTATAGTTTTGGACACGTGATATGTCATTGCTCCTGAAAGGAACATGTAACTTTGATCATAAAATTTACACGAGAATGAGCCATAATGACAGTCTTACATGACTCGGGAAACTTGGATGGCTTCTATTTAGATTTCAGTTCTAACTGAACTAAAGAATGTGTTTGGTAAGAAAACCAGCCTTTTCTTCTGTGAAAACAAGGTTTTTAAATGCCATAATACAAAAGTACCTTTTTTTTTTCCTCCTTACAGTTTGATGGTAGTGCTGGTGGCAATGCTGGTGTGCTGCTGAGTGCACAGACTATTACATCAGAGTCAATTTCTACTACCACGACTACACACATCACAAAGGTAAAATATAATAATGTTTCTCTGAACTAAAAAAAACACACCAAACCCTCAAAATAAAGTCTTATGTGAACTTTCTCATGTATCTGCTAATTTATTGAAGAAAACTGACTTGAAATGGATTGGACTCATTCCAGGCATGTGCGAGAGTTAATCTTTCTGTACGCAGATTTTGAATAGAGAAGCCTTAACGAATAAGCAGGGAAAGGAAGAAAAATATAACTAGTTTTTTAGTACTTCATATAGGTCTTATTTCTCTGTGTGACAAATGAGCATGTACCTAAGTTTTTACAGTTTCAATCCGGTCATCATTCACTGATATCTTAAAGAATCTTCGTTAATGTAACTGATTTGTCAGAAGTCCGCAGGAGCCCTGCTAATAGCATCAGTTATAAGGATGAACTGAAAGAATGTTTTCTCAGCCTTTGTGTTGATGATCCTTGTGCTGCTATGTTTAGAGCATATTTAAAAACAGATTGTACCCCTAGATTACTTTGCAAGCATATTTTGGTGCTGAATTATGTGCTCTGCATTCCATGCTTGAAAAGGAAAGGAAAACTCGGTGTTTAACAGGACATGACATTTGTTTCAGTCTCATGTAATGTTTAATGGCAGAGTATGTTAGAACTACCAAAGTGTGATGATTATGATGATGATTGTTGTTATTACTAATTTATATAAATATTTATCAACTTTTAGCTGTGCCCAGACAACACAGTTTTGAACTCTTGTCTTTGAACTCTTAACGTAGTTTTCCAAGAAAATTACAGAAAGCGTTGTTTGATGTAAAGCAAAAAAAAAAAAAAGATTTGGAGTTTTCCCCCACCCCAAGACAAAAAGTTCACATCATCACAGAATGGAGCAATAATTCACTGCTCACTGGATATATATTCAATAGATATATATTAAAGACTGAAATATTCTGAAGATTGAAAATCATATTCACAATGTGACAGTGGAAGGATGATGTTAGAAAGTTGTCAGATAAAAGTCACATGAAATAAGTAAGCTCAGAATTTAGAATGTGTATGTTTCGTTGTACAGACTAGTCAACAGGTCCTTTTCCGTCCCATGCTCCCTTTTGGAATCATTAAGTCATCACCATTTTACGAAACAGTCTATTT
>NW_010549435.1:1959-14453 GCF_000687285.1 Phaethon lepturus | reverse complement strand
GTGCTCTGGGGGGGGGGGGGGGGGGGGAGCAAAAAAAAAGTACATTTAACTTGTCGAGTTTAGATGTCAAGTAATGCTGATTTTTGGAAGGAACCATTAAAGTAAATGGTTTCAGTCTTGTCTTCTACTAAAAAGTTACTGGATTACTGTAATGCAGCAGATCCTTATCTTTTCGTACCAAATGCTTATCGCCAGTTGAAAAGACTTGTTTGAATTTTCTAAACTAACTTTCTGGTTTATGTCCCAAACTGTTGATTATTGATAAAGGGACCTGCCAAAGTAGTTTTAATATTTTAATGGTGTTCTTAACAGATTCATCTTGGATCTTTCCTAATATGGTCAGTGTATCAAGTAGTAGTTTATTCTTTCCTCTTATACAGGCTGATTTAAAAAAAAAAATATAATGTTATTTCTCTGAGAATTTTTCTATAAGCTAAAACGTTTTAATCATTAGAGTAAGAAATGAAGAAACAAAGCACAAAATTATTTCCATCAGTAATGTGAAATATGTTGAAAATATCTCACTAAGGTCCATGAAAGGCAGAACTGAAAAACAGATCATCTTTATATATAATGGCATAGGATTCTTCAGAGACTGAGACGAGGCCCATGACAGATGTGCTGAAATCAAAGAAGAGCCTCCTGAAATTTCCGTGTTGCCAGATTGATATGGTAGAAGAAGCTGGAATTCCAGTTTGTCTGCATATCTAGATCTGTTCAAACTTGGGTTCCAGTAACAGAAAAAATTCTCTATTGCTTGGTTTTTATCAAGTTTAGCAATTGCTAGAATGTGACTAACTGCATAACTGAGAAAGGCAAGGATGATTTAGCACCGAGAATATTTACTACTAATTGCAACTCAGTCACAGAAATGTATTTGCTTCAGTGCAACAGGAGTGCTTTGTGGCAGTATGGAAAAAATACACGGATGTTTTCTTTTTTTGTGTGTGCCATCTGCAGATGGTAAAAGGCGGGGTATCAGAAACAAGAATTGAGAAGCGCATTGTCATTACGGGAGATGCAGATATTGACCATGATGAGGTGAGTATTTAAGCTGTTAACACTTACAGTGTGCTTTTTGTGGTCCAGTGAGATCCAGATGATATTTCAGAAACCTGGAATAAGAGAAAGGTAGAGAAGCTGAAATAAGAGGCTATAGAAAGACCTTGAGACTGTTAATTGTGTAAAAGTTGTTAAGCAATCATGTTTTGTGAATAAGGAGCCTTTAGAATATAACTGAAAGAAAAACCACATTTGTAACTTTACATCATAGATCACATGAATGGATTTCTTACTATTTTTAAAGGGATTGCTTTTTTTGGAAGAGACCCAATTTGTTTAGTGCTGCTTTTGCCATTTGGGAGGAAAAGTATTACTAAAATAATCTTATTTTGATACATGAATCTGGATAAATGCGAGTCTACTGCATTGTGTCAGCAACATCTGAATGCAGCATTGAAAGCTTTGAACTACATTAAAGCATAAACGTCTCAAATTTAAAAACTATAAATAGAAGTTTTTGACTTCTATTTGTAGAATTCTGTATAACAAAAGTAATTGTTGATCTGCTGGAATTTTATATAAGTACCTTTCATCTCTATCAGTACCAAAGCAGTATTTTACAGTGTTTTGGGAACTAAGGTTAAAAGCACTTCTACCTGCCCAATTAAGAAGGCTGAATTTAAGCAGTACACAGGAGAATAATTAAGCAAGTGCAATTATCTATTCTTTGTAGTGATGATTACACAATTTTTATTGTTTTTCATCTAAGAAACTGTAGTAACAAAGTCGATCAACTATCACTGGATAGTACAAATGGAAAATCCTTCCAATAAAGTTGCAGTGAATCCAACTCTGACTTTATGAAACCTACACAAATCAACATAACAGAATTTAATTTAGCTTCTTAATTGTAATATACTGAGAGCTCTCGGGGAATTTAGTTGCATATTTTGATTGGCCTCTGGAAAGCAGCTCTTGACAAGTTGAATCTCTTCTTGAATCTCATAATTAAATGACAGGGCTGTTCAGCATCAGGCATGGCTCTTGTTTGCTTTGACACACATTCAGTGCACTTCAGACGTCTGGAAAGGTCACACAATACCTTTAGTATACCAGACAATTCTCTAAGCCATTCTTTGTTTTGAGATAAGTGGGTAATGAAGTAAAAAATGAAATTATAAAAAAGGAAATACAAAATATTATTTGAGTTACTGAAATTTAAAGCAGTAGTGAGCAGCTTTTAAGAGATTTAAGAAATTTCTACCTCTTTTTCTTCCATGGGTATGGAGCTCTTCAAATGCAGAAACTACATGCTGGATGTTTATTCCTTTGTCTTTTAGCTCCCTACATCACTAAAACAGTTTTCAATAGGAAAACAGTATTTTAATTTGGAGTTTCAGAACACAAATGCTTGTGTTACTTGTTGTAATTTAACAATTAGAGACTTAAGGTTTTTTCATTGTTTATGGTTTGATTATAAACAATGATTCTTATATCTCAACAGCCACTTTCTTGTAAATCCTCATTGGTATTACAGAGATTACATTTGGCATATTGTAAAAGACAAAGTACTAAACATTTTTTAGGATTAATACATCAGCAAATACCAGTGTTGTACCAATGCACACTGTGTGTTCTGTACATATTTCCTTAATAGGACTTCAAGTCATTATCATATAAGAGTTAAGGTGGCTAATGCTGGTGTCTCCAATCTCTCTTCAGAGTTAGTTATTTCTTCTCCCACTTACCACCTATGGCTCTGGAAATTGTCACTTTCCTAAATTAAGATAAAACTTTTGTTTCAGTATATTTTTCTTGCTCCTTCTAGTATATTTAGGGGATGCTAAGGTGAACAAACTGTGCTTCCTGTTGCCTCAGAATGCCTTGCAGTTTGGTTTGGTTTTTTTTTTTATTGTGTTGGGTTCCAACAGTAATAGAGCTCATGTAAATAAGATTTAGATCAGGGGGAGGAATAGGAGGTCACAGGCACTCTTTCACCTGTTCTGCCTCAGAGGGTGCTTTTATGTGGTTGACTGTAAAGCCTTGTATAGAACAGAACAGAATAGAATATTTCAGTTGGAAGGGACCTACAATGATAACCTAATCCAACTGCCAGCTGCATATATTGGTACATCTCTTAAGAAGATAAAATTTCTTAAAATGAGGAGGGATTATAAGAAACTGAGTAATACTTATATTTACACTTCCCTGAGTTAAGGTAGAGAAAGTTCTCTTAAACTAGTAAAAGGAGAAAAAGGAGATTCCTGGGCTGAGAAAGAAATTTCTGTTATAATCTTCTTCCAGAGTTTCAGTACGATACCTAGTACGCATTCCAAAGTATCTTTCCATTTTATTGAGGAAACTGAAGGGAACTCTGATTTTTATGTAGTGTACATTCTTGTTAAGTCTTTATTTGCTAGGTCCGTTGCGAAAGTTCAAAAACTTCTGTTTACTGAATACTTTTTGTCTCCTGAAATGAGCTGGAAAAGTTACAGGGTAACTTCATGGTCATTTATTACTTCCTGGAAATTTTGGTAAATTTTTAGCATAGTGGGTTTTTGGGGTATTTTTGGTTGGGTTTTGTGGTTTGGGGATTGGTTGGTTTTGGTTTTTGGTTTTGGGTTTTTTTTAACCCTGAGCCCTCTCAAGTTCAGGTTCTGAACAATTATAACCAACGTTTCTGATGCTACTCTCCCATTCTCTGGGCCCCATATGAATGTTCTTTTGCTGTTGTTGAGTTACATGTTTTGAATACATTTGCAGGCCCTGGCACAGGCAATCAAAGAAGCCAAAGAACAGCACCCTGACATGTCTGTCACAAGAGTGGTGGTGCACAAAGAAACTGAACTTGCTGAGGAAGATGAAGAGTAAAACGAAAAATGCCCTCCAGCAAATAGTTCAGGTAAGCTTATGTATATAATTAACACAGGAAAATGTAGCATCAGTTTTCTGTTGCATTCTGTAATAAAAGCCATGAGAAATATGGGGCGCCTTTGATATATTCTACCACAATTGAGTTGAAACAGGCGCTAACTGTAGCCTGTTAGTGTATGTATTTTTAACTTAAGTCCAATCTGACATTAACAAACAATTTTATCACAGTACTCTCATGGTATTTCCTATTATGTTTGGTCAAGTTGTTGTAGTTTATATTGAAGTGAGTTTGGGTTATTTCTGAATAAATAGGCTTCCCACTAAACAAGCAGGACGTAAGACAAGGACTGTAATTGTACAGGTAAACAGAAAAATGTGACACAGTCCTTGCCTTACATCTTGCTTGTTTAGTGGGAAGCCTATGTGCAGTTCCCAGTAGTGAAAGGGTACACTTGGACATTTCAGTTTAGTCAGTTAATTCTTAATCCTAAGCACACTAAAATATTTAACCTTTTATCATTTTTGCAGGCAAGGAGGTAAATGCATTGCAAACTCAAGTTTTAAAGCCTCTTACCAGTTGAAAGAGGTATTTGAAGGAATGTCAGTTTATTAGGCCCTCATTTCTAGGAGTAAAAAACGGGAAAAAAAACCCAACAACCAGCTGTTGTGCTGGTTATATGCTAATGTCTTAAGGCTCAGTAACCGTTAGGGTGTGTAAAGCTTTAGATTTCCTTTGCTTGTCACACTGGTTGACATCATGAAACTGAAGCTTGCGATTTTTCAAACTTGATGGCTTTGTTAATTGTAGATTCAGATTCAAGGAAAAGGTTTCATTTGGATGGTTAAATAACAGTCAGGGAGACTTAAAAATAAATGAAGTTTAAAAAGCAATGTTTTAAGCCTTTGTTGCGAGACATCTTTGTTTCTACTGATGAGTCTCTGTATTTAGCTGGAAGAGCAGAGGTGTCATTGGCAAGGGGAATCTTAAGAGAGTTATCTCAAGAGGGAAAACAGGTTTAGTACAACTTTAAGCTTTTAATGTGCATTTTGTTCAATGTTAATGTAGAGGGAGACAAGGTAAAAGAAATACATTTTCTATTTTTTAATGAAATGAGAGTTGTCGTGATTCTTATTTCCTTGGTTCAGTCATTTATACAATGGTGGTTGTGGCCCGCGGAAGAGAGTTCTAGGTCCTGTAGAAGCATGCATTCCCTTAGTCTCGAAGGAAGTTTTTTACCAAAGAAAACTACTTGTCGTAAACTTCATCCTGCAGCTTCAGGAGACTTTTAGATATCATGAGCATTATTCATGAAGTGCCAGGAATATATGAAAAATGAGACACTGACTTGATGCCAAATTTGATGTAAGCTACTATAAAGAGAGGAGGATGTATTTCACATAATCCTGATAATTTCTCATGTTGAGAAGATCAGTTTTATTCCTGTACCCGAGTTTCCTAAGAGCTGAAGATTTCACTGTCGGGTATCACTTCTGTGATTCTCTGATGCAAGCATCAGTTTGAGAGGATATGAAGTACACCTACTGAATGCTTCTCTATGAAAAATGACCATTATTAAGGGATCTGAGCCTTCCTGAACTAGTCACATCACAGATGCGTATTTTCAGCTGAAAGACATAGGCTAAAGCCTTAGTTTATTTAATCTACCCACAAGGGTCTTGCTTTTCTTTCACATCTGGATAGGAGCGGAGGGACTTATGTGGCTGAGGAAAGGGACAGCTAATATACGGTGCTAGCTATTGACACATATATGATCAGTTAGAGGCTGCATGTTGTGAGGTATTAAGAATAGAGTTTTTCTCCGTTGTGAGATATCTGTTGTCAGAGTTGTTGGTTCCCATCACTGCATACACCAGCTCTTCTGGGAGTTTACCCTGAACTCCTGCTACCTGCAGCACTGCATAGAGCAACGGTGTTGAACGCCATGGAGAAATCCACGAGGGTAAGAGTAGGATGCCTGCTCTCTGCCTGCAGACAAAGTTTATCCACCTTTTCCATTAAAGTGTTTCCAGTTGCCTTTCCTGGTCCCATGCAGATGGTGCTAGAAGTACAATGTTGTGGTTTTTTGATTATGTGAGTCTATAAATTACCTTTTGACCAGTTTTCCTCTGAGCTTGCTGGGACGCTGGAGGTTTTATGTCAGAGTGGAGCTAAGTTTGAGCTGCCCCTTCAAAATTTCTTCAGTTTTGGTCAGATTATTGTGTGTTTGAAAAAAGAATGAATAAGTTTTGCTCTAAACTGTAGAAACCAGGAAAACAGCATGGATCAAGTTTCAAAGTGCTAGGTCAACACTGACCGGGATATTAATGTTATAACATTAATATTCATGTAATTATTATAACATTATACAATCTTATACACTGTGGAAATAACAAAGAGGGGGTTGCTTGTGAGGGAGATTGGGGAAAAGTCAACAAAAATTAGGAACTCTGCACAAATCTCTATGTTTTTTCACTGTACTTTTTTTTAGCGTTCAACTGGATTTGCTTTATAGCTTTGTTGCTTGGTGACACTGAAAACGGGTATAGCATGTGTGTTCCAGCTTGTTTTGAAAGCACAGGAGAGGACATAAAACTGCACTGAACTGTGAGATAGGGATGTGTGGATGAGTCCTCACATCCCGTAAATTCTCCAGACGGGCTCGGAAAAGTCCACATCACTTTTGAGAGAGCTGTTAGTTTGTAGCAAGGAGAATGCTTGTGGTTTAGGTAATTTCACTGACCCCTTGGTACACAGCAACATTAAACATGTCCACTCAAACCATCCTTCTTGTATTTTCAGCATTTACATAGCAGGATCTAAGGTAGGAAGATACACTGAGACAGCAGAACAGATCATTTTGATTTGCAAGGATTTACTATTATAGTATGTGCTACTATTACATTTTTCATTTATTATTAATCAGTATGAATTTAAAGGTCTTGGGAGCAGGGGTTGCTTCTTCTGTTACATTTGTGCAGAATGTACCAGTTTCTTCATGCTACCTTAATCCAGAAAACCATCTTTCAAATCAGTGTTCAACATAATCTATCCCATATAAGCTGAAAGGAATGTGTCATGGGAGGAAGAAACAATCTTGGCCTGTTTGCACCCCATTTCTACGTTAGTGACTAACTGCAAAGTTGATTCTGTTCCTTCATCAAATATTTAACCGCTCTGTAAAAATTTTATGCAGAAAAAACATTCAAAGAATTCCTTCTGTCTGCTGAAGGTGATTTTTTGCTTGTTTGAGAAATATATACCTTGTGGAATGGTATATATATATCAATGTATCGGAGAGCGTCAGATGTTCTTGTCTGAGTTTGCCAATTGCTTTACAGCTCTTGGTCTGAAATATGTGAGAGGGTAAAAGAGGACTAATACAAAGACATTTCACCATGCTTCTCTTGTACTTGAGACCTGGTGACTTGTTTGACTGATGATGCCTCTCAGTTAAACATTAAGGAAAAAATTTAGTTGTCTAAACACAGGCCACCTGAAGTGCCTTGAGTATCTGTCTGCAGCTTAGACCATCAAGAGACCTATGCCCTCCTGTGACAGGAGCTGAAGGGCAGGTAGGACTGCAGAAACAGTTCTGGGCAATTGTGTTCAGGCAATGGAATCATGCCATGAATCTTGATTAGTTGTTTCTAAGGTGATGAAAGCTCTGCCTTGATGACTACAGCAGTATTGTTTGTGTAGACTTGTTTTCTCTAATGAAAGTGAGAGAGATTACACTCTGATTCTGAGGGACTACTAATTGAACAAATATCTTCATTTTTTTGTTTATGCACTAGATTGTGGATTAAAATTTTCAGTAAACTCTGCAAGAGGTGACTATTAAAATAGCATGAGAATTTTGAGGCGGGAAAAATACACTAAAGCAAGAAAAGCATTGATAGAAACTGAGCTACTCTTTACCTCACAATTGAAGGGGCCTTTAGTTAATGCAACATTATTTTATGAAATAACCTTCCCCAAAAATATCCTATATGGGAAAAACGAGGTTTTGGCTTTGATGATGTGACATTCACACAGTATACATTATGAATGCTTATGTAATCTTCCCCCTCCTTTTTCTTCCAGAAGTAAAAATGATACTGACCGTGATCCTGACCACGAAGAACTGTAATCATTCCAAGTCATCACTACTCTACCGAATCCACCCAAGCCTAGCAATGATGACTAGATGTTCAAGACTTAAATGCCAATACCAAACTCCATTTTAACATCTTTGGTCTATATTCCCTTACAGTCTTTCTTGTTTATTTTTTATAACCACTTCTTAACAATCTTAGATTTTTTTAAATGAAGTTTTAAAGGGTATGATCTTCTTTTGCACAAATACTTGTATTTTGAAGCTGATGCTTAATTATATGAAAGTGAACAATAAAGGAGTCTGGAAAGCACTGTTCACTGGAGCAGGTGGTAATTGTGCAGGATGGGGGATCTTAACTAATTTAGATATAGTTTTTTCCAAATATCTCAAGTGAAATCTCTTACTGGAGTAATTTACAGATTTTTTTTTTCAGATTATTCAGGTAAATATATGGTATCACATAACAAAGATTTTTATAAAAATACAACATTTCCTAAAATTTGCAAAAATATATTTCTTTGGATAAATTTTATACTGATATCTCTGTAACTCTTTCTGTTCTAAGGGTCTCCTCTCTGTGGAGCAGAGATGGTATGTCAGTCTATAGAGGAGAAGGAGTTGCAGACACATTTCTTTTGACTGAGCACTGTGTTCTTTTTGCACTTTGGTGCCAATGCTCAACTTTTTGCAGACGTTTTGCTGTCTGCAGCATTCCAGATAAGGAAAGAAGGAAGAACAAAATATCTTTCTCTTCTTCCAACAAGAGATGATTTAGGCAGCTTTTAAAACCTTAGTGCTTTTTTTCTTACTGTGTCCAAACTTCCACACTTCCATTATTTGAATGCATGTGTAGAATGCTTGCTTTCTATTAAATCTCACTGTCTCCATGTTAGAACTGACATTTCTATTACTGAGAAGGTATACGTTTCAGATGCTTCGTCTAACGGTTAATGCAGGTTTTTAGGACACTGAGTAAAAGTGTACGATGGACTCCATTCATAAAGTAATAAGACAGTACCATCATTTGAGACTGCCATTGAGAAAACCTGTTAATTATTTTGGATTTTATTTTTATTTTGTTCTTGCAGGGGGGTGGGTTGTTTGGTTTTTTTTTTTTTTTTTTGCTGTTGACTCTGTGTATAGTTAAAATGCCAAATTAGATTTATAGCAGCTTAAAGTTGTATTAAGTGATATTTTGCTTTCTGTAATTCTGTTATAAAATAAAGTTGTTTATTCTCTGTATGACTTTTGGCACTTAGACTTAAACTTGGAAGATACTTAAAGTGAGCAAGTCAGTTATGAGAACTGCAATTCTAGAGAACACAGAACCTTGAAAAGCAGTGATTAATACAAGTAGTCTCCAGGGTTACCAGAAGGGTAGGATGATTGTCTGGCTCCTCATACTGACACTAAAGTGTCAGTGTTTTCTACACATCTTCCAATAAACATCCTGGTTTCTGTGGTTCAGAGAAGAAATCTTCAGACGCCAAAAAACCCGAGATTTGGACAGCACAGCGCAAGTTAAAATGCCCCTTGGTCTGCAAGTGGTTCTACCGAGTTCATTGAGTTAGGATGTACTATGATCTTCAAGTAACAAAACACATCATAATACTTCTCAATACATTCTTTTTCACTTGAGCAATGTATTTTTGGTGCTACTCTCAGTTTAGATTGCTGCCATCTGTCAGCATACTTGCTTAATTCCTGTTAGTTTTGGCTTCATATAATTTGGATAACATAAGACAACAGTAACCAAGATGTTGATTTATATATGCATGTAGGTGTTCTCAATTGCATCCCACATTACCCTGAAAAATAGCAGGTAACATTCAGACCTGCTTTTCTTCAAAAACAGAGACATTCTGCATTTCAAAAGCGGTAGAGAACCCCCCAGCCTAATAATATAAGAACACCACCACAGCACTGTGCATGAGGGAGGTGGTCAAGGAAGTGGCAAGTCTGGGATATGTAAGTGGAGGTCAAAATGGAGATACATGCACTTAAGGGGATGTTTTAATGGATTTTTCTTAGAAAAGTGTGTAAGAAAAAGCTTTATAAAATCTTTGAGGTATTTTTGATATGGTGTAGCATTAGTTGCAGAACCCATTTGGTGGGTGGAAAATGTATTACTTCAATTCCTTATTTGGATCTTTCTGATTTGTTAGACACTAGACAATACTGTTTTTTATTGCAATTGTATTTAATCCTTAAAACTGCAAATATAATAATCTTGAAAACAATATTGCTTTCACTGTGAGCTGCATTTGTTCAAATAGTAATCAGAACCTTTTGTCAGGGAAAAATTAATAGTGCTTTCAGGTCAGCATAGCTTGTGCATAGCTACCACTTCCATTGATTAACATGTACTAATTAAAAAACCATTGTCATGCAGAAAAACCTATGACCCAGGTGTGATCAATCCTAAAAATAGTCAAGTTTTACGGATTCTGGTTGTATGTAATTATTCAAATGTTCTGGAATATTGTGCAAGTCTGATGAGTTTTCATTGTTACTTTGTTTTATATAATATATCTGTAGCAAAAACTGCTACATGCAACAAAAGAAAATGTTCTTGAGGCACTTCACAAGCTGGCTTTCTAATATGTGGGCAGTTTCAAAAGCAATTACAGGCCCCTTTAATGAGAAGGTATTTCAGTAATTAATTCTGCTTAAATACTGAAAGTGAGTCATGTGGATCTTACACAAAAATACTTAATACATCTTTCTTTTTAATCATGATCACCTAAGGGTTCATAGTAAATATTGGAATCGTTCTACAGATTGTTTCCTAGATTAAGGTTTCATAAAGGACAAGCAAGCAACTCTAGTGAGAGACTTTTAAAAAAAAAAAAGATTGCTCAAAGCGATGAGCAACTACAATACAAAGTGTTTCTTGAAATATTCTTCTATTTGACAACTCAAGCTGAATGGCAACTTATTAGTTTGGCCACAGAAGAAATCAACTGGATGGAATAAAATAAATGAAATACATAGACAGAGGTCAGAGTTTGTGAGATTTGATAGCCATGAGAATAACAACTAACTGTACCCTTGGCCAGGATGCAGTTCAGCTTTTAGGCATGTTAACTGGGATGGAAGTGGGCTGCTTGGAGCAGCTGGTGTCCCGCCCGGTTGGCCTGACTACACCTCTGGAAGGTTTGAAACTTTTGATTTTCAGGCTGCTCAGTTGTTTAGGTTTTTTTATACTGCACTTGAAAAAAAAGATACTTGGATTAGTAATGTCAGTACAAATTACAAGCATTAGACGTGCTGCTAATACCAGTAGTGTTAAATGATTCTGTTTGGCGTGAAGTAAACCCTACAAGAGTTTTTGGAAGTATGTATGTATAAATGGCTGGACTGGGCCAAGCTAAATGACTAACACTGACGGATCCCTGTCGCTGAGACTACTGGTAGTTGTCCGGGGTGGGGAGGGGGTGTAAGAATAAGTACTGTGCTAGAAAGTAGTACTTCCCCAAATATTCTTCCAGCTTTCAGCAATTTTCAAAAACTTACTGGTCTATCAGTCATTAATATTTATCTGCCTCTGGATTTTTGGCTAATTGCTTTTTGAAAAATTCTCCTGGCAGACATTTTCACCGTTCCATGTGCCTTAAGAAAAAAAAAAGAACACTATTTCTTTTGAACCTGCCTCTGCTAGCTTGGTTCGACAGCACCACTGCAGATACTAGAGAAGACATCTAACAGTCATTCTCTCTTTGGTCATTCCCCATCCAAAAGCTATTCCACAATTCTTTATCCTTCCATCACCTTTCTCTGTACCTTTCCTACTTAAATGTTGAGACTTTAAATTCTGTACTGGGAAGTGAAGAAGAAGCAATCGCAGATAGGCAGGAAGGTTTTAAACATGCTTACTGGGTGTAGACAGAGTGGAATCCTAGCTTCATGTTATTGCTAGTGACAGGAAGACAGAGGACTCCCCAGTCATAACAATAACTGAAGACAAATTATTTCCTTGCAATTACTGTTTTCATATATATTTAGAGAATGCTTTTATAATTTATCTAGACAAAGCATTAGTTCCGTGGTGTTATTTAAATACATACTTTTCCTTTTTGAAGGAATTTTGTAAGATACCATGATCTGTTTCATGCCAGTAGTGTGACAACAGGTATTTCTCGACACTATTAGGTAATGGAACTGAAAACAGCAAGGCCTGAGGATTTTCATGGCATGTTACTGAGTCTTGAATGTCAGATCCTCCTACATGTTAGCAATTACAGTAAGCTCGATAAGCAGTTGTGTCAAAGGCATCCAGAGTATATATATAGTATTCTCTTCAATATTTTAGATCGTTTACCATCATTTTACAGCTAAATGCTGTTAAAGAGTGATACCACATTTCAACATTTTAAATCTCCCTATTCTCAAGTCATTTTGTGAAATCAACACAATCAATTCTGTGTTGTGGTAAGGCTTGCTAAACTTCAATTCTGTATCTTTATGTGTGGTCCAGGCCAGTCTTTTCTTGGGTGGAAGGGAATGGGTGTTTGGAATGGG
>NW_010549435.1:0-1928 GCF_000687285.1 Phaethon lepturus | reverse complement strand
GGGGGGGGGGTGTGTGTTACAATCCCTTTAACCTCTGATCAGTACCCAAGATCACTGCTTTTCTATTGGCAGCATTTTTCTCCAGTGTAAAAAGTTGATTCTTTGCGGCAGCCATCTCAACTTCCCTGCAAAGGATTGTGTAGATTGTAATTAATAAAAGAAGAGGAAAGAATATATTACAGAGAGTATTTAAAGGTTTTCTGAGAAGATATCAATATTACAGAAGTTTATGTACTCAGGTAACAATAGTTTCACTGGTGTGGCTGAATAATGCTCTCTTTCCCACCTCAAAGCTGCTGGTCTACTAAGAAAGCAAAAATCTGTTATGGAAGGTTTATGTAGGAAAACAGGAACTGTTCCATAGCACAGGAAACTGAATCAAGTTGGCAGTATGTTCTGCGTGTGGCAAGAATCTATACCAGCTGCTTCTGAGGAAATTGTCGGACATTTAAATAGCAAATGGTGAAATGACGTACCTCTGGAGAGGTACAGAGCAGAGTCATGGCAGGAGGCCAGTAGGTCAGACTCACTGATTACGTATCATGGTTTTTCTAGGTGAGACAGCTGGAAGCAGAGGTGGATCATTAGAATCAAACTTTCAGATTGCTCCCCTTAGGCACCACATTACACCTGGCTTTAACTTTTGGATCTCTATTATCTGCGGTGTGTTTGGTTTTTAACATTACAGCCTACATGAACATTGACACTGAAGAAACCATTATCTGTGTAACCAGGAGAACAAACCTTTTTATCTTTGTTAATAATAACTGCATGAGTTAAGACCATTTTTTTAAGAATCTTTATGTATTACAACTTGGTCTCTCAAAGTCTGTGTCACCTAAGTATTCACAAATACGCTTCTGACACTGCATAATAACTGTCATTTTTTTAGTGCACCTTGAATGTTTTACATAATGACATTGATCTAAGCTTAGATGCATTAAAAATGAAAGCAAGCATCACATTCTTTTCCATCATCACTGCTTTCACGGGATCTTTTGCTGTCAGCAGGATTATTTGTTTGCTTAGCGCCAGCACTTAAGAGTACAAGAGCAGAGCTCACCAAAGGTAGGAGTAGGCCAATGCTAAGACCAAGTACTAGGTATAAAGAAAGTGGGTTCTGGTTTGGACTATGTTGTATTAGGCCTGCCAGGTAATGTTAAAGTCCTGGTATGAGAGGAGTTCGGGGAGCAGGTGCTGCCAGCTGTTGAGCGGACCATACATTCATAGCTGGCTATGTAGGGAGCTATGGTGATTTCCTATTTGAGAGCTGCCTTTGGAGTACTTGTTTCCTTATGCTCTCTGAAACACATCATGTTTGATGCTACTCAAATGAAATTTGTGGTGTGAGGTTTAAGAACCAAAGGACTGCACGCTTTGCTCCCACTGGGAAGAACAGATTTATACAAAGAGTAAAATTGGAAGAATTTACTTTAAACCTTTCGATTGCAATGTACTCAGAAAACACTTTAGCATGATCACAGGTGGGGCATGGTTACTCTTACTGTACAAATGTACAGGTAGCCCTTTCCATGTAACAAATAATTGGCTCTTCACCTGTTCAGTGCAATGTATCCTACATTATTTCCATAGACCCATAGAGGCATAGAATCGTAGAATGGTTTGGGCTGGAAGGGACCTTTAAAGGCCATCTAGTCCAACCCCCCTGCAGTGAGCAGGGACAGCTTCAACTAGATCAGGTTGCTCAGAGCCCCGTCCAGCCTGACCTGGAATGTTTCCAGGGATGGGGCATCTACCACCTCTCTGGGCAACCTGGGCCAGTGCTTCACCTCCCTCATTGTGAAAAATTTTTTCCTTCTATATAGTCTAAATTTGCCCTCTTTTAGTTTAAAACCATCACCCCTTGTCTTATTGCTACAGGCCCTGCTAAAACGTCTTGTCCCCATCTTTCTTATAAGCCCCCTGTA
>NW_010549434.1:757-1026 GCF_000687285.1 Phaethon lepturus | reverse complement strand
TTATTGATTAGGTGATTAGTTTAACTTTTATGTATATTTCTTTAGTATAATAACTGTGTGATTATGTTTAACGGCCTATTCTCATAGTCCTTAGGCTGTATTTGCCTCAATGCTAACATTGTAACTGTGTAAACAGTTAATCACGAGGAAAGCAGGCCTCACGAAAATTGAAACACAAGTAGAAATGGAGAAGACAGGTGGAGAGAACCAATAGGGGAAGAGTTAAGAGCAAGGACCGAGAAATTAATGAGTACAGAGAAGATATCTTA
>NW_010549434.1:0-711 GCF_000687285.1 Phaethon lepturus | reverse complement strand
TGGCTGAACAACACAAGGGGCAAACATCCAAGGAGAAGAAATTATCCTCAAGAGACCTGTGACCATAAAAGGGAAAAAGGAGTAGGGGGCTAACTCCTCAAACGACCACCGACGACCACCTGAGACCCCCGCACATGCGTAGTGCAGTTTTGCAATGCCAGCATTACGTAAATGTAGTAGATAAGCAGGGAGGCGGTGATTTCTTGGAAAATGTGTGAATATTCATGTCTTTAAGGTATATAAAGGATGAACTTTTGTTTCAGCGCACGCATGTTAGGAGGAGATATCCCCCACGCGTCTGGTGCTGCAGTAAAGATGTCTGCTTAATAACACTTTGATGTTATTGAGTTTAAATTTCTTAAGTTTGAATTTCTTTGAATCAATGCAAAAGCTTTCTCTTCTGCTACATTTGATGTGCGGTTCACTCTTTTTCTCTCCTTTAACACTTTTGCTAGAACTTGAGTTCTAATAGTACAAAACCTTTTTCACTTGCTATAATTGCAACATCTATTAAATGTTTGTATTGAAGTACAACTGCAGTGGAACTTCTGTAATCAGCATCTGGTAAATAGTAATCTTGTCAATTTGGGTTAATTGGAATTACATATGCAGCCTGACATATTTCTTCCTGCTGGTATTTATGCTTCTTTTTACATTTGTTAGGCGGTAGCTCAAGCTTGTTGTGGTGGGTTGACCTTGGCTGGATACCAG